>NC_142067.1:114366219-114667885 GCF_059756535.1 Pantherophis guttatus | reverse complement strand
GAGCTCTGGTTTTGCTGGCAGAGGGCTGCAAGAGGCTGTCACAGCCAAAAAAATCGGCCCACCACAGCACCCCCCCCGACATGAGTGATGTTGAGTTGGCCATGCCCACCCGATCCACACCCGCCCATCCACCCGACATCAAACAGAACCCTGATGCGGCCCTCAATGAAATCGAGTTTGACACCCGTGCTCCAGACCAAAATGATTTGGGAGCATGCTCATTTTCACATTTATTGTGAACAAAGTTTTCTTCTAGAGTTTTCCAGAACAAATACTAGGTTTTGGTAAAGTATGAGTAATTCAGTGATTTAATCCCATTTTGCTCCATGTACTTGAACTGCAGATCACAGGTATGAAGTGGCTTGCAAGCCCTTGCTAAAAGCAATCAGATTGACTCTTTATTTATAGCTGTGCTCTGGCAAAACCTTAGAGGCAAATACGCACTGTAGCTTCCTGGTTTTTCTGTCAGCTTTTGAAAAGCAAAGAAAGAGGAAAGCATTATAAAATTTGTCACATCTTTCATAATGGATGTATTTTTATAAATTAGGCATTAGAAACACAGTTCATTGCCTCTTTTGCAGCAAACTAAATTATCTTCCTAAATGGTTCCATCTATTATGTATTCTCAAACATGCAGTAATAAGCACTAAAATGTGTTTTTAGAAGACTTGCTATATTTTGCCCATTATACAATGTAATTGGAATGAATAAAAATGACTCGTATAAAAAAGAAAATTTAAAAACAGTAAATAAATAATTTTGCTGATGTATCTTTTGTGTCAAGTGTCAATGCAGAATAAATCCAGTTTAGATATATTTTTTTTTAAAATATTCTCAGGCATGTGGAGAATTGATGTGAAAAGCTTTTTGAAGTTTGATGTCCAGATTTATGCTTTTTCCCTATCATTTTCCCAGCTTATTGTTTGGCAAACTCTAACTTTGGCTTTTCTAATCTCTCAATAACATTAAAAGTATAACAGTTGTCCTGGCCTGTTCCTTTCCGTAAACAATATTTACTGTTGTAAACAACTACAATTTGCACATTTTCATGTGGTTTTACTCTTAAATTAGTTTTTCCCCCTTATACTCAGATCCAATTTGCAAAATATGATATGCATCCTGCAGTTTTGAAAAATATTTCGATATTGCTATGTTTTTCAAGTAAATATTTACCCATGTATATTAGCATAGAAGTATTAGGTGGCAAAAAAAGAATAATGAAAGAATGTGCAATGCATACTGTATCAACTCTTCTTAGTGTTCACTCCTATCATTGCTTGTTAACATCTGACGTCATATTAAACATCAGTAAAAGGAGCTTCTATACACAGGTTTTATGGAGTTTACATGAATTTTGTTTGACCTTACTATTTCTATAGTTTTATTCCTGAGAATCACATACAGATAGTCCTCAATCTACTGTTGTGGTCCACCAGCAGCTAGAGGATCTGGCAGCAGATTCGGACAGTGAGGAGGTTGGGGAGGAACATGGGCCAGTCCTAGAGTCTGGGGAAGGCTCTGATGAGGGCTCTGTGTTGGAGGCAGAGATGGGGCCAGGGCCATCTGACAGTTGTCAGCTGCCTTCGGAGTCGGACATCAGTGGGGCAGAAGAAGAGCTGGAGCCTGTTCCCAATGTGTGCATGCACAGAGCTGCCAGGAGAAGGGAACACCTAAGGAACAAGGGCCGACTCCGGAGTAAAGCCATAGTGGATGGTGAATGGCCCCTCCCATAGGGAATAAAGAGGAGCGAAAGGGGAGAGGAGTTTGCAGGAGACAATTAGTTCAATTCATTAGGGTGAAGATCTGTTCCTGACTTCTTGCCAAGTATTGTCTGCTACAGAATGGCGTTTGGAAGATATCGGCCTGGCAGCTCTCCAAGCCTGATAAAGGTCTGTAGTTGTGAAATCTCTGGAAAGATGTTGGCCGGGACTTTGCTGGAGAGGAATTCTCTTTAAACTAAATAAAAGGGGTTTTATCGGGACGAGGATAAGCTTCATGCTTTTGGGAAGCCTAGGTCAGAAGAACCTACAACGATTTCTTTAGTGACTGTTCAAAGTTATAAGGGCCCTGAAAAAAGTTATTTAGAACCGTTTTTCACACTTATAATCATTCAGCAGCAACTCCATGGTTATATGATCAAAAAATGGATGCTTGGTAACTGGTATGTATCCCAGGTCAAGCAATAATCTTTTGTGACCTTCTGACAAGCAAAATTAATGGAGAATCCAGGTTTACTTAAAAATCATCTTATGAACTTAACCGTTGTTAAGTGATTTACTTAAGAACTGTGGTTGTTAAAATGAAGCATTTAACAACTATCTTGCTTAGCCACATAAATTTTGGGCTCAATTGTGGTCTAGCTGGTTGAAGCCTATCAACCAGCAAGAGAGAGTCTGGAATGAGAGAGGGAGGGAGGGAGAGAGAGAGAGAGAGAGAGATAATTATTTTCAATTTCAATTTCAAATTTCAAATCTTTATTGTTAGTGCACAACATATGTACAATGAGATTGGTTGAGCTCCCTCAGTGCCCATCCCCCCAACACAATACAACTCACAGTGAAGACAGAAAATCCCTGACGCAATAAATCATATTAACAAAACACCCAGTCCAATTGCACCAGTTTATTTATTTATTTATTTATTTATTTATTTATTTATTTATTTATTTATTTATTTATTTATTTATTTGTCATATTTCTATGCCGCCCACTCACCGAAGACTCTGGGCGGCTTACACCAAAGACAGTATACTAAATAGCATATTGCCCACTAACAATCTGGGTCCTCATTTTACCCACCTCGGAAGGATGGAAGGCTGAGTCAACCTTGAGCCGGTGAGATTCGATCTGCTGATCTGCTGAACTAGGAGTTATATGTTGTGCCGGCCCTGAAAGTCTATTGCACTACGTAGTTATGATGTTATTTCACATTCAGGAGTCTGACAGCCCATGAATAAAAACTTCTTGTGTTTGTGTGGCTGGCTATGCTTTATATCTCCTTCCTGATGGTAGGAGGGTAAAGAAGTGATGACGAGGGTGAGAGTCGTCCCTGAGAATTTTCCTCACTCTTCTAAGGCAGCAAGCCCTAGCGAGCTCATCTAGTGGTATCAGGGGACAGCCCACGATGTTTTGTGCTGTGCTGTGCTCACCCCCCTCTGTAATGTTTTTCTATCCGCAGCTGTCAAACCGGCATGCCATACCATGATGCAGTGGTGAAATGTAAAATTTGTTACTACCGGTTCTGTGGGTGTGGCTCGGTGGTGGTGGGGTAATGTGACTGAGTGGGCGTGGCCAACATTTTTTTTTTTTTACTTTTAAAAGCATTTTTTCTACAACCTCTTCGGCATTTTTTTTTCTTTTTTTGGCTTTTAAAAGGAAAAAAAAACCTCTGACGATCAGGCAACTCAGCTGGGATCGTCAGAGCCTTTTTAAAGCATTTTTTTAAAACCTCTTCGGCCAAAGAAGTTGTAGAAAAAATGCTTTTAAAAGGCTCTGACAATCCCAGCTGAGCCGCGCGATCATCAGAAGGCTTTTTTTTTTTACTTTTAAAAGCATTTTTTCTTCAGCTGAAAAAATGCTTTTAAAAGTAAAAAAAAAAAAAGCCTCTGATGATCGCGTGGCTCAGCTTGGCTTGGGGGGGGGCAGGGATTTTTGCTACCGGTTCTCCGAAGCATCCGCCGCCATCGCTACCGGATTGGGCGATCCGGTCCAAACCTGGAGCATTTCACCCCTGCCGTGATGCAATAAGTGAGGACGCTTTCTATTGTGGACAGGTAAAAGGAGGTCATCAGTTGTTGCTCCACCCTGTTTTTACACAAGACCCTAAGGAAATGGAGTCTCTGTTGGGCCTTCCTGGCTACCTGGATCGTGTTGTTTTTCCAGGTGAGGTCTTTGCTGAGATGGACTCCCAGGAATTTAAAGGAGGAGACTCTCTCTACACAGCCCCCCTCGATGTAAAGTGGGGCAGGTTCCTCTCTCTTCCTCCAGAAGTCCAACACAATCTCCTTGGTCTTGCTGATGTTCAGGTGCAGGTTGAGAGAGAGAAAGAGAAAGAGAGAGAATGAGAATGAATGAATTTAGGTTGTTTAATTATGGATTTCAGATTAAACAATACAATAGAATTGAATAACTGAAAGAGACTATTGCTGAAATAGCAAAAAAAATAAAATTAAAAAAAAATGCATCTTTCTTTGGCATATCCAAATCAGAATTAGGCCCTTGAATAAAATCATGTATAACGATCTCAGAAACATTTACCTGGAAAAGTTGAAAGGAAACTGGAAATAAAGAAAATAGAAAAATCCTACCTAGCTCTTTGTGTAGAACTTGATAGCTATTTGTGTACAAACAAGTGTACAAGCAAATCCTACTCCCTACTAGCACTGAAGATGTTGCCTAGTTTGGTAATGAAATGTCTGTAAGAAAAGAACGAAGCTCTGAGTGCACCAAGGGCCACACTTTTCTCTCTTTAGAAAATAATTATCCATCTGCAAAGCTAGGTAGAGTATTCGTCTCTGCTCTACTTTCACAGAATCTTTTGATTTTCTTATCAGTAGTGTATCTGCCATTTGGATAGCAAGTGCCTGTCAAATAATATGAGAAATTCATTTTTGTTTCCTTTAAATCACTTAAATTCTAAATATATTTTTAAGGTAAATCTCCCATGACCGAGACAATGGGTTTTTTTCCTCCCTGAAGATTCCTGAAATCTATAAAACAAAAACATTTTTAAAAAGTTATACAGGCAGCTTTTCTTGACTCATTTTTCCATTTGCAGTGGAAAATCTTTTCATTTTATATTAACCATACAAAAACATTTCAGTGCATGGTCTGATTACAAACAACTAATTTAATTTAATTTAATTTGTCAATTTATCTACTTTTATGTTATTTTATACGAGGGTGACTTTATATTACTCTATTTTATAACCAAGTATGCTTTGCTTTTGTACAATTGCAAATAGTTTTATAATTTAGCGAGTTAGTCAGAAGCATTTAACCTTTTAGCACCCTAGTATTTTATTACTGCATTTTCTTTTCTTTCTTCTTTCTTAATTTAAAAAGAAATGATTATGTATTTTAAAAAAATCTGCTTTGTAAACTTTATTACAAAAATGGAATATGGTCACATTAATGCCTAGCCAAAAAGAGTAATAAACATGTCCCATTCTTTTTAGCATACCATTTGTTATAATAGAGCTTTTTGTTAAAATTCAACATATCATAAATATATTTTATTGACCCACACTAAAAGTACTGCAAAACTCCTAGATAAACAAATTATATGTATGAAGAATAGACATTGAATACAAATGCATAGAAAATGAATATAAATTCTCTTCTAACATGAGATACTTATCCTGATTATTTAAATTATTTAGCGAGAACGGTAGTTGATTAAGAGGAACTGCAATAGACTAAGAGGAACTGTAGTACATTAACTACATTCTTACAAACTTACAAAATAAGTATTTCACAGAAGTAGAAATATAGAGAAGACATAGTTTGGGAAATCTAAAGGACTAATTGGCAGTTCAACAGTATAATGCCTTGGATGCTTACATTGGATTTATACAAAAAGTCATTCAGAAATGGATACAATTTCTTGGGTACAGATGGGAAATCCAATGGACAGCCCAGATAAATGGGAGAAAAAGTTTATGAGGTCAAAGGTTTTACTAAGAACCTTTGTCTCATACATTGATACAGCCTTTCACAGAGCTGTAAGGATAGAAAAATCAACTATCCTCTCTTTTTTTTTTTTCAATCAGTGAGGTTCTGTGGGGGTGGCTTGGTGAGCATGGCTTGGTGGGCATGGCTTGGTGTGTGTGGCAGGGGAAGGATACTGCAAAATCTCCATTCCCACCCCACTCCAGGGGAAGGATACTGTAAAATCTCCATTTCTACCTCACTCCAAGGGAAGGTTATTGTAACATCTCCAGTCCCACCCCACTCCAGGGGAAGGATACTGTAAAATCTCCATTCCCTCCCCACTCCACTAACCTGCTTTCCAGCTCCGTTCTCCTGTGCAGGGCAACAAAAGAAGACGCAGTTGATCAGCTGGGACTTGATCAGCTGGGACTTGGGAGGAAATGAATAGATCAGGGGCAGGGCCAGCCAGAGGTGGTATTTGCTGGTTCTCCTAACTACTCAAAATTTCCGCTAACAGTTCGTCAGAATCGGTCAGAACTGGCTGAATACCACTTCTGCTGAGGTTAAAGAGAAAGAGTTCCTTAGCTCGGCATAAGAGGATGGTTGAGAAAAAGAGACACCTAATATTTGTTGGTGTGTCAGACCTGCCAGCACTTAAACCTCCAAATAGAAATGATCCTTGGCTCCATTTGTTGAGAAAAGTATAGTTTATTAGAAGACATGTGTATTGCAGCAATGCATACCCAGAACAGAGAATTGCACAACAATATATCTAAGTTCAAATTTTCCCTCCCTTAACTGCCTTCCATTGCTGCCTGATGACCAAGCAGATTCAAGCAAGATGTTTTCAGAACAGAGACTTCAAATGTAGGTTGGTATTGCAGCTGCCTTCTTCTTTCAACCAGGTGACCTTGAAGCAGCATCTCGGGGAGATACGGGTGTTAATTTTGCTTTCCCCCAAGTATTCTCCCTCCCATCCACTCCCCAGAATTAATGGTAGACTGTCACCACATGTTAGTGAATCACACAAACAAGCATAATGTGGCAGCTGACAGCAGGTGAGAAAATGCCATGTAGGTATAGACTTACACAACACCAGGGAATGGGGAGATGAGTTAAAACAAATACTAGACAAAAAACAAATACATCATCTCATCATCTGCTTCCCTTATCTTCATCAATATTCAAATAAATCTATTTCAAAAATTTTGAGTAGGTCAGAGAACCGGCAAATACCACCTATGGCTGTCCCCAGAGTGGGGTGGGAATGGAGATTTTGCAATATCCTTCCCCCAGGAGTGGGGAGGGAATGGGGATTTTGCAGTATCCTTCCCCTGCCACACCCACCAAGCCATGCCCACCAAGCCACACCATGCCCACCAAGCCTCGCCAACAGAACCGGTAGTAAAAAAAAAAAAATAGAATTTCACCACTGACTTAGACTTATATACCACTTCATAAGAAAGAAAATTTCAAGAAAGAAAAACAATTCTGCATATAGCAACATCTTCTATTCAAAATCAGCTAAACAGATTCCTTGAACTTCAGGAGATTGCCTAGCGAGCCAGGAAAAATGTACCAAACCAAATTAAAAATCAGAAGAGATAAAGAACATTCTTTCAGGGTTTCACATTGCATTTTAATTACTGGTAAAATAATCCCATTAGTAACTAGACAAGTAGAAGGATCAAGATAATGAATTATAATCCAAGAAATACATTCTATAGGGTAGTTTGATCTCATTGAAATGAAACTCCTCTTTAAGCTTCATTGTAACCCTATTTCTCTCTAGCATTATTCCCACCACCCTCCGTGGTTTTTCCCTGATTTGGCATAATTTGATTTTCAGTGAGAAAAAAATAAAATGTTCCCAAATAATCATTGTTACTGACTTGACTTCAGACAACTCTAGATCCTACAGGCATGCAAATATTTTGAAGGCTGGGTGTGAAACTTAATCCAGCATACAAAATTGCCATACCATCCATCAATATTACATCTCTATTCATCATTTTCAGTTTTAGCCCTTGCATAAGGCATCAAGGTAAAAACTGGGAGACCATGACTTCCATCCTGCCTTTAACATACAGCTGTCTAGACCAGAGGTCCCCAATCCCTGGTCCTTTGACCGTCATTAGTCTGCAGCATGCCAGAAACTGATCTATGCAAACTAGTGAAGCCCCAACAACGGGATGCAGGCAGCACACAAAATCATGCGCTCTTTGGTCCATGGAAAAACCTTCCCCCACAAAACTGGACCACGGTGCCCAAAAGGTTGGGGGCCACTGATCCAGGTGACTTTGAGCCAGTCACTCCCAGTTTTAGAAAGAATTTATTGCAAACCACTTCTAAAATCTTTCCGAGAAAACTGCCCAGGTAGTTGCTGGAAGTCAAGATAGAATCAAAAGCAAAGGAAATAAATAAAAATCCATAGTTTTAGCAGTTTCTGTTGAAAATTCTATAGCTATCATCAATTTCTTTTCTGGACCTTAAATAGGTCCAGAATACATATCTTTCTCTAAAGGTATGCAAATTTAAAGCAGTCCAATCAGTAGTGGGTTTCAATATTTTTGACTACCGGTTCTGTGGGTGTGGCTTGATGGGCGTGGCATGGCTTGGTGGGCGTGGCAGGGGAAGGATACTGTAAAATCTCCATTCCCACCCCAATCCAGGGTAAGGTTAATGCAAAATCCCCAATTCCTCCCAATCAACTGGGACTTGGAAGGCAGAAAATAGATGGGGGCAGGGCCAGTCAGAATTTTTACTACCGGTTCTCCGAACTACTCAGAATTTCTGCTACCGGTTGTCCAGAACTGATCAGAACCTGCTGAAACCCACCTCCGAGTCCAACTCAAAATAACAAGATGGGTATGATTATTGCTGTTGCAACAATACAAGTAAATATAATAAAATGTCTTCCTTAAATAAAAGACAGGGTTTAATTTTTTTTTTCCAGTCTATGTATATAAACATAGCATGATGGAGCAGGTCAGGGGCCAATTTGTTCATCACCAAGATGCAAGACTAAGGGAGTAGTGTTATCTGCCATCACCTTCCTAGTGATTCATAGCAATTTTGTTATTTTCACAGCTGCCAAGGTATCAAGTCAACATATTTACTAAAGTATCCATTATGGTATTTCCTTCAAAAATCCAAAATAGTTTTTTCCTCCTTTATATGAGTACAATGCATATACAGGCAGTGTATACGTAAAGTTAAAGCGTATTACTTTATAGTTATTTAAACTTAACTGCATCTAACCATTCAGATTAAAGAGATCATTCTGAAACTCTTCATAATTCCTTTCAGGTATTACCATCCTTAATAAACTACTTGTTTATTTTAACTCTGATTTTCTTTTTCTTTTTTTAAGCAGGCTTCTTCATAAAAGAAGAAGAAGAAGAGGGAGTCAAGCTATTCTCCAAAGCACCTGAAGGCAGGACAAAAAGCAATGGATGGAAACCAATCAAGGAGAGAAGCAACTTAGAACTAAGGAGAAATTTCCTGACAGTTAGAACAATTAATCAGTGGAACAACTTGCCAACAGAAATTGTGAATGCTCCAACACTGGAAGTTTGTAAGAAGATGTTAGATATCCATTTGTCTGAAGTGGTGTATGGCTAAGCAGGGGGTTGGACTAGAAGACCTCCAAGGTCCCTTCCAACTCTCCTATCCTATCCTATCCTATCCTATCCTATCCTATCCTATCCTATCCTATCTTATCCTAAGGTCTGTTATCTCTTATTGCTAAATTTATTCTTTGATAAGAAACTTCTTCAAAAGGGTTTTGAAAATCCAAGTCTATTTATTTTAAATTTATTTATTTATTTATTTATTTATTTATTTATTTATTTATTTATTTATTTATTTATTTATTTATACTCAATGACCAGCAAACTAATTAAACCATCAAATTAAACAACATCTAAAAGCAGGCTGACATACAATAAAATCTAAGGATCTGTCAGTTAAAATTTACATGCAAGGAAAATGAACAAAATAAAACAGAGGAAGACAAAGTAGATACAAAAACAATAAATTTAAACTAAAAGAATAAAAGGCCTTCCTCATTTTATTGTTCTAAGATTAGTTCAGCTTAAGCCTTTTTATGGTAATATCTGCCAATAAGAACTTGGCAGCTCTATTCATGATTATGGTTATGGCCTGAATGTAGGAACTCAATCACCTTTCCTTTATTGGCAGCTTGATCTCTCTGAGAAGGAAGTATAGATATATCATCATGTCAGTTCTTATAAAAGGAACAATGCAGAAACAATGGCCAGAATGAACCTGAAAATCCTGGTATACAATATTAAGGATCAGTTCCTTTCTTCTGCATCTTAACATGGCCTTAGAAGCATCTTCAGAGAATGCTGGTCTCTTGGCTAGGAAACAGAGATAAGGAAGCCCCCTAACCCAAGTCAGATATAACTGGGCAGGGATTACCATTTTATTTTTAATAAAGCTGGTCTTTATAGTTCATAAACTGAAGTAAACCACAGCCAATCTTTACAGTGGTGTCTGATAATTCAAAACAAAATATTTTTTGTTTACATAACCTGTGAATAACTACTTTTAAAGAATACCCCGTGTATTTCATTTTTCATGTTTATTTTTTGGTTCCATGAACAGGAACGTTCAGCCTGGTCTCCCATGTCCTTTAGGCAAACTATTTTTAGTAAATAGTTGCTTGAGATGTGATTGTACGTTGTATCACATTTATTGTTTACATGTCAGTGTTTCTTAGGGTCAAGATAATAATCAATTAATAATCATGGCTGATTTGTAGAAGGATCAGAATAACTTACCATTTATATTAAGAGATGATAGATGCTATTTTTATTTTTCCTGCCAAAAAGCAAATACGTTGACTAGCTAGAGCCAAAACTGCTGAGTGTAAGGAATAGGAAGCACAATGCAGATGTAGAACTTGGCTCCATAACAATCAGTCTGGATTAGGAATGTATGTTGCTAGGCTATACAAAGTATCTAACTCTTTTTTTGTACCAAGTCTGTTCTGACATATTCAAGGCAATTTCGTGACATTTTTCATGGTTCAACAGCGAAGGTTAGAATAAAATTTTAAAAAGTCTTAAAATAACTTGAAAAACATCCTTCCCATATCCTGGCCATAAAAGGAAATTTTCTCTACTCATAAGCAGGGTGTAACCAATGACCTTTTGCATCATTGCATGTCAAAATATCCATCCTCCCTTCAGCTTATTAAATTTAGTTTCCCATTACTAAAACATTGGCTTCCCTGTATTGTCAGGGTCTTTTGCAGTGGAAAAAAAAATAGAATTTGATGGCTGACAGATGAAGAATATAAACATACACACCCACCCACAGCAAATGACAGGTGTTTGTTTTTAAGTGCTATTTCTAAGAAGAAGAGGTGTAGGTATGGTGAAACTGTTTGAACCCTTAGTCTTCTCAGCAATTCTCCAGTTGAGTCATCCTTGACTGAGTTTATCTAATTTTCTATCCATTGCAAGAAGGCAACTCAAATTGCTTGGGGTCATCACCAATAGCAACTCGCATTGCTTGGGGTCATCACCAATTTTGGTGATATTGGCAGTGAATAAACTCACAGCAGCATATGGAAAACCCAGCAATAGTTTTTCCCACTTGAAGTAAATATGGCAGTGTTACTAACTGCAATCTTATTCCAAAGTAAGCGAGCGGTACAGTTCCAATTGATTTTAACAGCACTAAACGGCAGCCTTTTATTCTCAGTCAATCTTTTTTTATCCGCAGAAAGAAATAAAAGCAGTGCCTATGAACAAGTTAAAAAGACGACTTATCTGATTTTGCTTCCCTGAAATTTTTTTTTGTAACCACTTAGTCATAACATTTTTGGCTGGTGCTTTGGATTGACAAACAAGAAATACCTCAAGTTATATCTTTACCTCATAAATCTTTATCTTCCTAAAATATATAGAATAGGATCATAACTTTTTTCCCCTTCTTGAATTGTGTGGGCATTTAAATCCATTACTATTTATTTCATGTGCAATTAAGAATAGTTATCCTGAAGTCATTGATACCCCTGTTCCTCTTTATGGCTAAGGAAGGGAATAGATCAAAACTTTTGGTTGTAAAACTCTGTTTTGTTTTGTGTGTATGTGTATGTTGGAAGAATACTGAGTTTGGTAAGGGACTATTGAAAAACAAATTAATAATATAATTTTAAAGCTATGTTGGCAACATAACATTGTTAAAGCTTTATTGATTAATGTTTAAATGGAAGTATCCACTGACATCTGCTCGCACAAAGAATAGGAACTTGCTAAAAAGCCAGTATACGATATTATCTTGACATGTTTGCTTCTCTTTGCATCTAAATGCATTTTCCCCAATTATGTTCGACACAGAAATCACCTCCCATACTTCCATTTATACTTTTTAAGCACCACACTTTAAGAGCAATGACAATTTGGAGTGTGTTGGGAGGAGAGCAATGATGAGAGTCAATCAGATGGAAAAAGAAGTGAAATAAGAAAAAAAAAAGAACTATCATCTATCTATCTATCTATCTATCTATCTATCTATCTATCTATCTATCTCTATCTTATCTATCTATCTATCTATCTATCTATCTATCTATCTATCTATCTATCTAATCATCTTATCTATCTTGTCTATCTGTCTATCATTTATCAGCTATCTATCTAATTTATATGGCCACCCATCCTGAAAAGGTGACCCTAAGTGGCACATGACAGTGGTGGGTTCCTCCCGGTTCAACCCGGGTCTCCCAAGCCGGTAGCAGTGACGATATGATGCCCACAAAATAAGCCACGCCCACAGAACCGGTAGTAAAAAAATTTAGAACCCATCCCTGGCACATGACTACAATAAACATATAAAAAACAAGTATTGTATATAATTAAAATTAAATTAAAACACTTTTGAATAGAGGAGGGGAAAGCTGTAATTGGTAAGTCTCTTTTTGGATGACAAAACTTTGGAGTTGTAATCTGTAGCCTCAGACAATCCCTGTATGGATTCAAGACTTGTATTATACAACAGAGAACTTTCCTGTAAATGCAGTTTGATAATAGACCAATTGCCCAGAGAGTTGATAAGGTCCTGTTTTCTGTAGTCTATCTTTTTATTCCCTACCTCAATCAGGCAGATTAAACTAAAGAGATAATCCTTAGCATTTCATCAATTTTCAAACAATTCCAAGATTTTTCATGCCGAAAACAAAATAAGAAACAAAGAATAAGATTTAAGAACCCTACTTTTTATTTACATTTATTTATTTAGCATTTTCATGATATATTATATTCCATTTTATCTTAGCTGGGGAAATTTTTCAAATAGATTTGGAAGGTCAGAAAGGACTTTGTAGGGCTAATGCTTCTCTAATGAATGTTTCAGGGCAAATGCTTCAGGAAGAAATTAGCTGGTATCATTTCCTCTCTGCTTTCCCCTCCTCTGATGTTGAAAAAAACCTTCTTCAGAGCAGTGAAATACCTGAAAATAAAATATTTTATAATTATTTTTCCATACTATGCAGAAGGTTGATTCTATAGTAATTCTCAGTCGTATTTCTTATTCACTTAATGGTATTAGTGAAGGTTTTGAGAAGCATTAATCGTGGAAGAAAATAATATATTTTAGTCAGAGAGTCCACTCTGTCCCTTTGGCTATCTAAGTCATGTTATCATCCATGCCTTAAGGGATTACCAGAAGAGAGATAAGGAAACAAAACTGTAGTTAACAATAGACACAAAATGCCTTTGAAACCTGAGTATTGGCTATACAGGTATATTGTCAGTTTTAATCCATATAAAGGTAAAGCTTTCCCTTGCACATATGTGCTAGTCATTCCCAACTCTAGGGGGCGGTGCTCATCTCCGTTTCAAAGCCGAAGAGCCAGCACTGTCCAAAGATGTCTCTGTAGTCATGTGGCCAGCATGGCCAAATGCCAAAGGTGCACGGAACGCCGTTACCTTCCCACCAAAGGTGGTGCCTATTTTTCTACTTGCATTTTTTACGTGCTTTCAAATTGCTAGGTTGGCAGAAGCTGGGACAAGTAATGGGAGCTCACCCTGTTATGTGGCACTAGGGATTTGAACCGCTGAACTGCCAACCTTTCGATCAACAAGCCCAGCATCTTTGCTACTGAGCCACCTCTGTCTTATGTCTAAGACTATTTACCCATTTAGTATGGCTGTATAGTTACTATATTTAAATTTTAATCAAAATGGAACTATGGTCACATAAACTAGAAAGGTGATCATCATTAAACAATTCATATTTTTTTATGATAGAAAAACACATTGATGAGTATCAAGTATGAGGATGGGATAAATATTACTATTTATTACTTCCTTCAAAAAGGAAGTTGAAATATTGACAAAATCAAAATTAAAATGCCAGTGGTATTATTGAAATGGATGTAATTGTATCTGAATTTAATTGTAATTGTAACGGTCTATTACCATTTAAAAAAAGTGATTGAAGATTGAAATGGACATTTCTTTTTGGGGGGATTTGGGATGATAAATCTGTTTTCTCTTACTTCTTTTTGGAAGTTCCCTTTGTTCATTTATGTCACAATCTTTTAGATCGGTTTTTTTGTCGGTTCAGTCTCTGTAAACTTGATACAAATATTCAAGAATAACAATGGGGCATAGTCTAATTCAAAAATGGCATTAAGTTTCGGTTTGTACATTTAGAGTTCAACTGAATGCTTGTGAAATTTTAAAACATTGTATAGGATATACACAATTTATCTTAGCAATGTTCAGCCCTCTTAGTTTCTTTATCTAATGTGTAAACCTCTTAGCCCTATGTTCCAGATAAATTCTGCTGGGAAAATTACAATAGATGAGAAGATTGGAAAGACATTTTTTTCCCCCTCCAAATACATTTGTAAAGCTGTTAAGCAAGTTTCACTAAATTCTGGTTTTTAAGCAACTGTTCCTTACTAGAGACTGGCAGTTAAACAAGCAAAAAAAAAAAAAAAAAAAGTTTATAACTGTGTTCTGCCCCAGCTACGGACCCCAAAGAACGCAGCACACACAAACTCTATACAAAGCTTATTTTACTCAAATAACTTAGTCTTTATCAACCAAAGGCTGTTAAAAAACTGTCTTAACAGCCTACCAGAATTCTAAAATAAGGTAATCACAGACTTACTAGAATTGGCAGAAAGCCCAGAAGCAATTTTGCAGAGCATCCAGACGCGAAGGAGATTGAACTAAAGTTGTTCCCTACAGCTTGCTGCAAGTTGCGTTCCTCCTTAAATAGGCTAAGAGAGTGGCCAATTAGCCCCAAGCCTTACTCTCGAGGAGACCTCCTCCTGAGGAGCCACTCCTGCCTTTTGGCAGCTCTGCGTGCCGGTGCATTGAGAAGAGGCTCCTCCTCTTCATCCTCTTCACTTAAATGAGCTTCTGGAGGTTCTGAAGGCCCTGGCTGAATCCCTGCCTCTGGCACCACATCTTCTCCAGCCTCCTCACTGTCCGACTCAAGCGCCAGCTGCACAGGCTGCTGGCGCAGCACCACACCAGTCTCCTCATTGTCGGGCCACAACAAACTGATTGTAAGTCTCAGATAGATAATCACAATGATATATACATTATTTGCACTGGGATTTAAAGTCACTGCTTTTCCTAAGGAAAATAATGATAATGAGTGAAGTTGGTAGGAGATAAAAAAAAAGTCCTTGCAGATTTTACTCCACAAGTTGTTGCTGACTACAGGGGGAAGTCCTCAACAGTTTCAAGGCCTTTGAGCCAGCATGGTCATGAGACCAGCGTGACATCACAGAGCGCTGTTACCTTCCCAGTGAAGTGGTACCTATTAATCTACTCACATTTGCATGCTTTCAAACTGCTAGGTTGGCAGCAGCTGGGGTGAGGAGGGGAGTTCACCTCGTCATGTTGCATTTGGGTTTGAACCTGGGCTGCCTGTTTTCCAGCTGATAAGTGTCTTAACCACTGAGCCACCTTGCTGCCCCAGCGTAAAGATATTGTGCTTTTTTTTAACCTTGTCTCTAAGATTTTGATATCTTGCAATGTCATTTATTTATTTTTAACATACCACATTAAGTTGTTCAAGCAACTATTCATGTATTTTAAACAGGGGATCCCCAAACTGTCATTAAATGCATATTATTCCTTTACCTTTTGAGACAGTTATCTGAATTCAACACACAATCCAAAGAATCATATTACTTTTTTCTTTTAGTTTAGTTATTCTATTGGTATATCTTATATTATATCTCAATAGTTGGCTAGCTCTATAGGGAAGATTCTTCCGTTATAGATAAGCATTTCTAGGCCTTCCTCATTCTTGTACTGAAGAATTATTCAATATTCTCAAATTTCATGAAAATTATTTTAGGATGAAATTTGCTATTTTCTATTCTGCCTTCATTGCACCTGTTTTCAAATCACTGAAGTCATGGCTTCATTCTAAAGTAATGAAAGACAAAGTCAATTAGCTGAAAAATACTATAGCCCTAATAAAAAATACTCTGATTGCTACTTTCATTGATTTAAGGGTAGCCTTCAAGTCAATTCCTTTAAGAGACTATGGAAGAAATTAGCCACCATATCCATTGATCTTCACCTTCTCAAATTGATAGTTCTGCTACATCAAAATACTGAAAGATTTAATTTACAAACCATTCAGTATATTCGCTTCTGAAAGCCACAATCAACATGATCAACTTCAAGTGCCCTTGTTCAGTTAGAGCTTGGCTACATTTCCCTTGTGACTCATTGAGACTTTGTCATCTCAGTATGGATTGAAATAAATCCTTTGAGGGTGAGTCTCTGGTTCACCTCACTCTACTGCAGGGGTGAAATCCAGTAGGTTCTGACAGGTTCTAGAGATCTAGTAGCAGAAATTTTGAGCAGTTCAGAGAACTGGCAAATATCACCTTTGGCTGGCCCCAGAGTGGGATGGGAATGAAGATTTTTCAATATCCTTCCCCTGGAGTGGGGTGGGAATGGAGATTTTACAGTATCCTTCCCCTGGAGTGGGGTGAAAATTGAGATTTTGCAGTATCCTTCCCCTGCTACAGCCACCAAGCCATGTCCACCAAGCCACACCACACCCACCAACCACGCCCACAGAACCGGTAGTAAAAAAAATTGGATTTCACCACTGCTCTACTGTATAAATTTCTCTCATCCCTAGGAAGCAAATTGATTTTAATTTAGCGTATTATGGTATCCGATAGCAGGCAACACCATCTCTTGATCCAAATGGAGCATTAATCAAACTCAGAGGATTTAGATTTATAAAATGAACCAAAATCATCCATAACTATTCTGGTGAAATTACAGGTGCTGCATGATCAGTGCCTAGCCATTTCTATAAATTCTGAATATCTCACACAGGCAACTTTTATTCTGGCTCACACTGGTGCATTACCTATTTTGGTGACTACAGGCAAATCTAGTATCTCCCTCACAACAGTGATATGTGTTTCTGCTCAGTGGGTTGATTTTGGTGAAAACTGGAAGAAAATGTCAGTTTTTTTGGCAAAACAATTTGTAAAACACAGTCATGCAATCTTGGGATTCTGCAAAAGGTTGTAAGTGTGCCATGTTTCCCCGAAAACAAGACCCTGTCTTATATTGTTTTTGAACCACGAAATAAGCACTTGGCCTTATTTTCGGGGAGGTATTATTATTTTGGGGCACGTGGAACAAGATGGGGTTTCTCTTGCTGTCTTACCTGATTTCCAGCTCTGCGTTTAAATATTTTCAGGTAGGGCTTATTTTCGGGCGGAAGCTTATTTTAGTGTATGTGCTCAAAAGCCTGATTGGGCTTATTATCAGGGGATGTCTTATTTTCAGGGAAACAGGGTACTTGATCTATGGTCACATGATTGGGTAGGTCTGGCCGTTGTTGAAACTTCGGAACTGGGTCATAAGTACACAGGAAAGTGTGTCATAATGTTGAACAGTTGATAAGAAGCTGTGGTAAGTGGAGGACTGCACACTTACCTAAAGCTTAAGATCATTTACAAGCCCTTCCGCACCAATTGGCCCTTTTTATGTGGTGGGGCCCCATTTATGGAATTCCTTCCCTAGAGAAGATTGACTGCCACCCTTATTAGCATAATTTCAAGGCTAAATTAAGACATTCTTATTTCCCCACAGTTTTAAATTGTCTTCTAATTGGCTTTTCATTCTTAGATTTGTATAGGCAGTGCCGCTGTCTACTTTATTAGTATTATTGTTTTGATTTCATTCTTTAATTCTATGTGTCTTTATTCAGATTCTAATGTTTCTAATGTGTTTCATTGTTTACCGCCGAGAGAGCTTTGACAACTGGGTTATTGAAATACTTAAATAGCATAAATATGTAGTTACAGAAACAGAAAAACCCAGCTACTTGTCCAAGGAAGCTTATGAGTTAAATGTAGGTAGAAAAAACACCAAGGAAGCAAGGTAGCAGATGGAAAGGGATCTTCTAAAGTTAGCAGGAACTTGCTGTCTCATTCAGCTTTGAAGATTAAGACCTGAATATGTAAATAACTGAAAGCAAAGATGAACTATAACTTAATTAAGCGTAATCAAATCATTCTAGCTTTATCCATCTTGGCAGCCAAAATAAACTCTGCCTTTTTTTTTTATGATATGATGATTGCCTTTAACACTTGTGCTAAGCTTCTTTAATAAAGACATTGTTTCTGATGACTTGTTTACTATCTTGCAATCCTTCCCCCAGTTTTTGTTCAAGAGATTTCCTTTTATTTCTCTACATGTTATTCATATCTCCAGTATTATCCTCAGTGGAAGAAAAAAAGTAGGACAGATAGCCAACAATAGAAATTGAACAAAACAGATGGTTTTATCAGTATTACGCCGATCATTGAAAAATAACTTTAATGTCAATCTACCTTTATTTAAAAGTTGCAGAACTATATTTCTAGCCGCTGAATTATACAAGCTCCTTCTGGAAGTAAAATAATGGGTGAATTGTTTCCATATAGATCACATGAGTGTTTATATATATATATATATATATATAAACCAGTGGTGAAATCCAATTTTTTTTACTACCGGTTCTGTGGGGCGTGGCTTGGTGGGCGTGGTGTGGCTTGGTGGGCGCGGCTTGGTGGGCGTGGCAGGGGAAGGATACTGCAAAATCTCCATTTCCACCCCACTCCAGGGGAAGGATACTGCAAAATCTCCATTCCCACCCCACTCTGGGGCCAGCCAGATGTGGCATTTGCCGGTTCTCTGAACTACTGAAAATTTCCACTACCGGTTCTCCGAACTGCTCAAAATTTTTGCTACCAGTTCTCCAGAACCTGTCAGAACCTACTGGATTTCACCCCTGATATAAACTAGCAGCCAGAAGACATGATGAAAACTTTTTAATTTCACAACACATGGACAGACTTAACCGTCAGGCCATCAACACCTCAATCCCACAAATGAGGCCAACAACAATCCATAAATAAAAAGCCATACAAAACCAGTAACTACATAAATACTATGCATAGAATAGTATAAAATAACAGCCACAAAGCAAAGTACAAATAACCGAATGGCAAAAATATACCGAATTACAAAAATGCACAGAAAACTATGTAAATTAGCCTTTTTTGGAGTGAATGATTGAATAGATTTCAGAGTTATGAAGATAGGAGAATTGACTTAGATAATGCCTTCTAGTTCAGCCTATTGTCTCTGTTGTGGTGGACTGATGTTGCTTATCAAAAATAAACTTCTCTCCTTATTTAAAAAGTCATTCAATCTGCTTCATCTCAACTGTATCTGAGTCAGGTTTACAGTTAAGAGAAGAATTATGCATAAGCTTTGGCATTCAGAAAAAGTAATGTGTACAATCCATAGACCCAAAATCCTCACTATGCAACCTAATGAAAAAGGGTATATCAACATTCTGCAGGATCAATTCATCCTGCGGAATGTTGGTAATCTGTTAAAATGCCTTTGTTGTTGAAATGCCATTGTTTTTTTAAAGACCAATGACTATGTCCATTATATCTTCTTGTTATTGCTCTATTATTTTTTCAGCATGTCACTTTCTTGGTATAAATTTCCCTTGGTTATTATGCTGCAATTTTTATTTGTGCATTCACTAATTTATATCATTCACATACTAACCACCTGCACACTAACATCCAGTGCACAACACAGATGTTTTAACTGGGAAATATAGGGCAAATATAATTAAATATTATATTACACACACAAACACACACACATACACACGAACCTCATTTTAAGGTAACATTCAAATGAAATGTTGTATTTCCTTCCAAAATATATAAAAAAGTATAAGTACATACACTAAAAATAAGATTTATATTCCATAATTATTATCATTTTCTTTTCCATCTAATCAATTTGCTAGAAACAGACTTGTAAACAGCTAGCAGCTAAAATTTTATAGCCCATCTTAATAGATGAATCAGTGGATACTTTTCAATGAAAAAATGTGAGAGCAATTGCATGTAATAGCTGTGGTGGATCTAATTAGGCTTAATAGGAAATAAACCTAATGGTATTATGTTTTTCTGTATTTCTTTTCCAAGTGTAAATTGTATTATTATTATTTTTTAAAGATAGGAGTCATGCTAATAAACGACGCTATAGAGCACTGCACATCAGAAGAACTAAACACAAGAACAGTTTTTTCCCGAACGCCATCACTCTGCTAAACAAATAATTCCCTCAACACTGTCAAACTATTCACTAAGGCTGCATTACTATTATTATTAGTCTTCTCACCGTTCTTCTCACCCATCTCCTCCCACTTATGACGGCATGACTGTAACTTTGTTCCTTATATCCTTACAATTTATATTGATATTGTTCCTGATTGCTTATTTGTACCCTATGACTATCATTAAGCGCTGTACCTTATGATTCTTTGGAAAAAAGTTTTATTTTTATTTTTAAACAAGCAATTCATCACTTAATCAATCAGTGTAACATGTACCTTATGATTCTTGATGAATGTATCTTGTCTTTTTATGTACACTGAGAGCATATGCACTAAAGACAAATTCCTTGTGTGTCCAATCACACTTGGCCAATAAAGAATTCCAGCTATCTATACATCTATACATATGTACATCCTGTTAAACTAGATGACAAACAGTGGAAATGTTATAAGGATGTAGAGTTCTATTTACCTTTTCGAATAAAATTAATATGAGGTAATTGCTGATGATGATCATCTTCATCGGGATGAAATTCAGCCGGTTCCTACAGACTGCGCGATACGGTAGGGACGACTGCGTGAAGCCCCGCCCATACACACGGATGTCATGATGTCCCTGTGTTGCAATGATTTTTAGCCTCTGCGCATGCGCACGCACATTTGCAAACCAGTAGGGAAGGTAAGTTAATTTCACCCCGATCTTCATGATCATGATAAAAGCAACAACAACATACTTTCTTTTTTTCTTGGTTTCTTATTCTTTTTTTAATGGAGGTGCTGGGTAGGTTGTTTGGTTCAATCAATTCTTCCTCTTAATAAATAGTGATAGCTTATCTCCGGCTTTCAAATTTCCTTTAAACTTAATTGCCTTTTAATTTTCTTTTCTGAAGAGCCATGTGGATGCTTTATTTATTTATTTATTTATTTTTAAGGAGGAGACTGAACTCAATAGGATTTGACCTAAAGACTTAGTAAATTCCTTGCAGTACAGAAGGATTTAACTTGATCAGCAGTTTATGCTTATCTACATGCACGGTAATTTGTTTAAAGATTATATTTAGATGAGCTAATTAATGCATCTTCATTTATTAAATTAATTTATTTCTATAGTTAAAGTGCAGTAGCTTATAACATGATTGAATTGTTCAGGTCACACTATTAACTAAGGGCTAATTAGATTTAATGAGACTCTCCAGGGTTCCATTTATTTGTGTCTGATTAATTTTAACCAACAGGACACTTTTACAAGGGGAAACAATCCAGTCCTGGTTTTACTCATTAACATGAATTGATTTTAGGTGGGTAGCTCTGCAGAAGTCTTGACTGTATCAAAGTTATTTTATGAATTAATAATTCTGCAAGAATGTGCAAGCTACATAAGTTGCAAAAGTCCAGTATTTCATGCCCATGTCCCCGCTTGAGAGTGGGATAGGAAAAAGGACTTTAGTTTCTAATGATTACAATTGTGGT
This sequence comes from Pantherophis guttatus, assembly GCF_059756535.1. NCBI lineage: Eukaryota > Metazoa > Chordata > Lepidosauria > Squamata > Colubridae > Pantherophis > Pantherophis guttatus. Next base: position 114,646,094 of record NC_142067.1, on the reverse strand, counting down.
GAAATCCAAATTTTTTTACTACCGGTTCTGTGGGCATGGCTTGATGGGCATGGTTTTGCTTGGTGGGCATAGCTTGGTGGGTATGGCAGGGGAAGGATACTGCAAAATCTCCATTCCCTCCCCACTCCAGGAGAAGGATACTGCAAAATCCCCATTCCCACCTCACTCTGGGGTCAGCCAGAGGTGGTATTTGCCGGTTCTCTGAACTACTTAAAATTTCCGCTACCGGTTCTCCAGAACCTGTCAGAACCTGCTGGATTTCACCCCTGGACTAAAATCTATTGCCACTTTCTTAACCTGGTTATCCTGAGTGAAAGACTAAAGAAGACGATCAACATGGATAGTGGATTTCCATTACAAAGTCCTGAAGACATATCTAGTGAGAACTTGATCACCATGATGGCCTCCTAGGAGATCTTGTCCATAGTCAATGCAGAAGTTTTGTCAATGCACAGATTTTCTAAATGTCATGCAATATTTTCTGGTATGGCAAACATTGTGCCAATAACCACTGGGACCTCCATGGCTGGTTTATGCCATAATCTTTCAATCTTAATTTTCAGATCTTGATAGTTGCTGATCTTCTCCAATTATTTGTTTTCTGATCTCCTATCCCCTGGTATTGCCACCTCAGTTATCCACACTTTCTTTTAAACTGCAGTTATACTGTATGTGATATGTTATGGGTCAAGATTTTATCAGTCTCTATTCAGAAATCCCAGAATACTTGAACCTGCTCATCTTTAACTAGTTGTTTTTTTAATTCAATGTTCCCACCAATTGCTGGTACCTGACAACTTTTGAAGATATTCCAGTGAATCATTTTGATGACTGTGTTATGTTGTTGATTATAATCAGTTTGTGTGATTTTCTTGCTCAAGTTATAGTTTATTATCTATGGTTTCTTTTGCTTCTTTCCACATTCTGCACCTTGAATCATTTGATGATTATTTTTTTTTATTCTGGCCTTGATTGCATTTGTTCACACAGCTTGCTCTTAAGCAGCCAAAATCAAGCCTCGAGTTTCTTTTCTTTTCTTTTTAATATTCTTCTTGTAAGCCACTGCAAAGTGTTATAATAATCCACTTTCCCATCAATCTTTATTGGTATTATTTTATGCATTATTCTTATGTAACTAATATTACTGTGGATATTTTAACATATTGTGTGTATTACATGTTGCCTAGGATAATTTGAATGTAGCAGGAAATATGTGTGATAAATAAAAATAGTCCAATGAAATCCAAACAAAATAATTTTCAAAAGAAGAACATTTGATATGTACTGTATTTTTTTTTTTTAAAAAAAAGAACTTTGGATCTATGTACCTAAAATTCACCTTCCAACTTATAGTTTTCTAAATTCAAAAAAATAAAAAATAAAAATAAAATATGAATACAATTTCCTTAGGCTTTATCTGAAACAGTTAAAAGACTATTACTTATTTTTTGAATGTATTTTCATGCACCAGTAGCATCATTTTAGAATAAGCAGCAGATAATATACCAGGAATATAATTACAATAGGGAAGCTAATGAATCTTAGAAGACTTTCTATTTATGAAACTCTGTTAATCCAGATATGCATTATAAATGTGTGTATTTCATAGATAAGAATTGTATGTAAATACAGTTCCCACAGTAAACATGAGTTAAGATAATACACATAAATTCAGTTTAATGAAACTCACAAGTATTTTCAAGAGAAAATGATCTTCCATAGAATGAATTTAAAATAATCACAGCGGCTGAGCGGGATGTAAATCAGTGTAAGTAACAAGCATAAGAAAATTAATCTTCCTACAGAAAGATGTTTTAAATTGTTTTCCCGCTGTGTATACTAACCCAGAAATAAACCATTTTGTCACTTATAAAAAGTATAAAATAAAAATACCACCCAGAATTGGGATCTCTTGGTTCAGCAACTATCAAAAGGACACGGCTGAATTTGTTGAGTTTGTTGTGTTACCCAGTTTCAGAACAGGGACTCTGAAAACGTGTGGTCCCTAGAGGCCATCTCCCTTGCTCCATCCTTCTTGCTTCAAATGCTCTACTTTCATCCCAGTTCCAAAGAAACTCACCATCAAGGAACTGAATGACTTCAGACTGGTTGCTCTAACATCTAAAGTTATGAAAACCTTTGAAAGGCTAACCTGAAAACCATCACTGATCTGTTGTTATACCCCTTGCAATTTGCCTACCAAGCAAATAGATCAACAGATGATGCTAGGATGTAGGATGTAGTAGAGAGTTAATATGACTCTCTACTACATCCTACAACATCTTGAATCACCAAAGACCTATGCAAGGGTCCTCTTTGTAGACTTCAGCTCAGCATTCAATACCATCATTCCAGATATTCTTCTAACTAAACTAAATCAGCTACCTGTATCTGACTACACTTGTAAATGGATCATAAGCTTCCTAACAGGCAGGAAGCAACAGGTGAAGCTAGGCAAAATCACATCAGATACCTGTACAATTAGCACAGGAGTCCCCCACTTGTGCTCTCTCCACTTCTCTTCTCTCTAAACACCAATGATTGCATCTCAAAAGATCCCTGTGTTAAAGTACTGAAGTTTGCAGATGATACAATGGTCTCATTTGAGACAATGACGAATATGCATACGAACTGGAGGTTGAACAACTAGCCTTGTGGTGCAACCAGAACAATTTTGAACTAAACACACTCAAAACCATAGAAATGGTGGTAGATTTTATGAGAAACCCTCCTATACTACCACCTCTTACAATACTAGACAACATAGTATCAACAGTAGAGACCTTCAAGTTTCTAGGTTCTATCATATCTCAAGACTTAAAATGGACATCTAACATCAAAAAAGCACAATAAAGAATGTTCTTTCTGTGCCAATTCAGAAACCTCAAACTGTCCAAAGAGCTGCTGATTCAGTTCTACAGAGGAATTATTGAGTCTGTCATCTGCACTTATAACTATCCGGTTTGGCTCTGCAACCAAACAAGACAGACACAAACTTCAACAGATAATTAGAACTGCAGAAAAAGCAATTGCTACCAACCTGCCTTCCATTGAGGACCTGTATACTGCACGAGTCAAAAAGAGGGCTGAGAAAATATCTACAGACCCCCACATCCTGGACATAAATTGTTTCAACTTCTATGATGCCATAGGGCACTGCACACCAGAACAACTAGACACAGGGACAGTTTTTTCCCGAATGCCATCACTCTGCTAAACAACTAATTCCCACAACACTGTCAAACTATTTAATAAGACTGTATTACTATTATTCTTCTCATCCTTCCTATTACCTATCTTCTCCCACTCACTAAATGAGTATCTTATGATTACCTACCTCCTCCCACTCATGACTATAACCATGTTGCTTGTATTTTTATGATCTATTCTATTCTATTCTATTCTATTCTATTCTATTCTATTCTATTCTATTCTATTCTATTCTATTCTATTCTATTCTATTCTATTCTAAATAGTACCTAGAGTACTATTATTTAAACTTATGGGAGTTTTAAAAGGTCATTTTATTAGCTTTGTTTTGTCTGTTGTCTGTTGTCTGTCTGTCTATCTATCTATCTATCTATCTATCTATCTATCTATCTATCTATCATCTATCTATCATCTAGCTTGCTAATCATCTATCCATCCATCCACCCATCCATCCTCTCACTCTCTTTTTCTATCATCTATCTATCTATCTATCTATCTATCTATCTATCTATCTATCTATCTATCTATCATCTATCTATCATCTAGCTTGCTAATCATCCATCCATCCATCCATCCATCCATCCATCCATCCATCCATCCATCCATCCTCTCACTTTCTTTTTCTATCATCTATCTATCTATCTATCTATCTATCTATCTATCTATCTATCTATCTATCTATCTATCTATCTATCTATCTATCTATCTCTATCTATCTATCTATCTATCTATCTATCTATCTATCTATCTATCTATCTATCTATCTATCTTACAACCTTGTTAAGAGTAGCACTGACACAGAGTAGGTTTCTAACACCTTACACAGAGTTTTAGGGGAAAAAATCTCTTGAGACTCAGTAATTTTGTTTTGTTAAAATTTGTCTTGTTTTGTATAGGGCTTTAAATATGTCCATGCAGTATATCTACTTACCTGTCTATCCACTTGCCTGCTTGGTTATTTGTTGATGCTGTGAATAAGAAACATAGAACAGCAAGAAAGTATATTGACATCTAAGGAAAAAAATGGAATCTGATCCCAGATACTGTCAGCAATGAACCAAATCTATTAGAAACCAAACCCATTAGAGTCTAAATTAAATGGAGCCTTAATGAAGGGTGTATTATGTTTGCAAGAAGCTAAGGAGGCATGTTTCTATCCAAGGGAAAATCACTGAGTTGGGAAAAAAAATAAGGCTGAAATATTAATAATTTGTCAAAGAGCTTTGATAGATAATAAACACAGAACTCTTCTAGACAATGAGATTTTGCTTTGAACCCGGAAGCAGCATCAGTCATGAGAGAGAAGATGTGAAACTTGCATTTTATAACCCCAATTAAAAATATGAAATTTCCATCTGATTATAGCACCCCATCTGACCATTGAAGAACACAGACCATATTAAAAATAAAACTAAGAAGTAAAAACATGCCAATGAAGAACTTAAACTATCTTTTGTTAATAACTTTTTTTTAATTGCTGCAATGATTTTTCCCCTTCTAGCATATCACTCTGTTGTCATACAGTCCTCTGTTACAGAGGAAAAGGTTTTCTGTAAAGAAAAGAAGAAGAGCTAAGGGAAATGTGATTTGATTTTAAATTATCTACCAGTAGTTACAAATCTGGAAATTGGCATTATCTCATTAGCTATAATGTGTGTGAAAGAAGTTCCCTGGGGATGGGCACCAGCATGAGTCAAAAACTTAGAAAACTAAACTTCTGGTCTGATGACTGACCCAGATTGGATCTGCTACATTATCCTGGGACACATACAGTATATTTCCCTTCATTCATGAGTAGCAATATTCTCCCAAGAAAATACATAATTGAATTCAAATGGTGCTAAAGAGATATCAACAGGTGAATCTAGGACAGGGGAAGAAGTGACACTTGCAATTTTGCCATATGTAGATGTGATCTTGAAGTTCCTAGGTGCCAAGGAGAACTGTAATATAGTGACAAAGTGTATAGACCTCTTTTTACAAACAAACAAACCAATAACAAAATGAATACTTCAGAAGAAATTAGGCATTACAAGATACTGAAATTATTGGTAATTTTCCCCCGTTTTATTTTTATTTTTTTTATTTTTTATTTTTTGATTTATATGCCGCCCTTCTCCGGAGACTCAGGGCAGCTTACAGTGCGTTAAGCAATAGCCTTCATACTTTTGTATATTTATACAAAGTCATCTTATTGCCCCCACAATCTGGGTCCTCAATTTACCTACCTTAGAAAGGATGGAAGGCTGAGTCACCCTTGAGCCTGGCGAGATTCAATCTTACTTTAATTGCAGACAGCTGGTGTTAAATTACAGTGCTTCTGTCTGTTGAATTTATATAACATTCAGTATCCATCAAACAGTGTGTGATTTCGGTACAGTTATTTTTAAACAGTTGTAATCCACATATCTGTTGTGATATTCATCACAATAATATCAATAATATAATAATATAATTACAATAATATTTAATATCATCTTCTTTGACAACTCTCCACATTAACATTCCCTCTTTTTATGTCTCCTCCTTTCGAACTTCTGTTTCTATTGTCTAGCCATTGATAAAATATATCCCATATAAAAAAATATTCAGTTTCTTCTTTATCCTTAATAGTGAGCATTAATCTATCTATTTCTGCATATTTTAATATTTTTTTAATTATCTTCTCTGATGGAATCTCATCATTTTTTAGCACAGCAGATGGATGGAAGTGATGCTGGGAATAACATGTTCACTTCTTAGCTGTGTGTTTTCTTTTCGTTGTGATTCTTGCCTTGTTTTGACTTGGATCGTACTTTGTGAACTCTGGACTTCTCTTGCCTCATGAACTCTCTTGTATAGTGGATTTAATTTTGCCTGGTGGGTTTATTTTCATTGGGAAATTGTCAAGTGCCTTGTGGACTCGTTGCTCATTGCTCTGTGACCTAGCGTTGGTCTGCTTGTGGCTGGATTTAATTGGGAGAGTTCTGGGTTTTTGGTGAAGAGAGTTGCAGGGGAATATTAATAAACCCTCTAAACCACAGATACTTGCATGTGTGTGTGAGCAGGACAGCACATTTAGTGAGAAGCAGACAACATACAATGTTTTTCCAGGAAGTTTCTAAGTTAGACATCAAATCTTGCACAAAATAGAATACACAGGGCTTTCATTGTGCTTATGACAAGTTGCCCAAAACATGTCCAAAATAAATACTGATTATTATTAAGGGCCTGCAGGATGCTGGGATATAACTAAGATGAAGTTCTATCTTTGTAAAAGCTATCAAAAGAATGCCTTAGATGATTGATAACGTTATGAATAGTCAAAATCAATGGAAATATCTGGTGAGAACCATGACATAGTGAGTTTTAGGATATAAGAGGAGAAAATAGTAAACAGGTGGAAATAATTGGGTCTTTGAAATTAAGCCAGATTGTCTAAATCTCCTGGAGTGGATCTAATGAATACATGGCAAAAAGTTAATATATAAATTTAATTTTGTGTTGAATGGACTAAAATCTATATTTCAATGGGTGAGTTGAATTATCTGGATTATTCTGGTATAGAATTCTTGGCAGTTTCTGAGCTTGGTGGAAGGGAAGGGAAGGGAAGGGAAGGGAGGAAAGGGAAGGGAAGGGAAGGGAAGGGAAGGGAAAGGGAAGGGAAGGGAAGGGAAGGGAAGGGAAGGGAAGTCTTTTCCACTATATGATTTTGGGAAATTCAGTCTACATATTGGAAACAGTGCTAGCTACTTGTAGATTTTGTGGTTTTTATTTATTGATTTAAAATCAATTCACATTTGAGGAAAATTGTAGATACATTATTTTGTCTAGTATACTGTGGGATTTTTTTTTTTGTTTTAGTTTTAGTTTAAGAGGTTTCTTCGTGAATTTTATTTAAGAAATTCAAGTAAAAAAGAAAAGAAAGAAAGAAAATGAAAAAAAAAAACCAGCTCTTTTTAATATTGGAGCAAAACCAAGGTAGATATTAGATTGAATATCTAAGACAGAAATAGATTTTCAGATAAAAAAATGAGCCTGAACTTTCAGATAAATAGTTTTTCAGATTATTTGAGACGTTATTATTACTATTTGCTGAATAAAGGAGGGGGCTGAGTAAGTTATAAATCAGTTTATCAAACAATTGTTTTGAAGTTCTAAACAGTTCTGTCCAGTTTTAGCAGTTCACTGACTGAGGTACTTCAGTACAATTTGTGTTTAACCAAGCTTGATATATTAACTTTGTGATGTAAGTTTTTTTTCCTGTAAAAATACCTTACAATGAGTTTTTAAACCGAGGTGTTCAATCTTTCTATTTACAATTTTTTTAAAAGTACCTAAGGGGCATATTTTAATTCTGCAGCTTGCAATTGAGTCATTATACAGGAATGATTCTAACTATTAGTACTTACATTAGCACTTACATTATGACCATTACAACTGGTCATAAATCACTTTTTTTAAATGCCACTGTAACATTGAACAGTTGCTAACTGAATGGGTTTAAATTGATGACTATCCCAAAAATGCTTTTTTTCAAGAGGCAACTGGACTTTCTGGTTTTTCTTTGAAGACATTTCGCTTCTCATCCAAGAAGCTTCTTCAGCTCTGATTTATTTGATTGTTGGTCTGATGTTAATCTTGGAGTTAATCTGGGTACTGATTGCTGGTGGAAAGGTGCTGGAGTCTTTTTGTTCCCTTTTTGGCTGGTTGATCATCCCTTTTGCATAGTCTATAGATGTTGTTAATGCTCAGAGCTTTGAACTATGGTGCTGGAGAAGAGTCCTGCTAGTCCCTTGGACTGCAAGGCGATCAAACTGGTCAGTCCTACAGGAGATCCACCCTGACTGCTCTTTAGAAGGCCAGATCCTGAAGATGAAACTCAAATACTTTGGCCACCTAATGAGAAGGAAGGACTCCCTGGAGAAGAACCTAATGCTGGGAAAGATTGAAGGCAAAAGAAGAAGGGGACGACAGAGAATGAGGTGGCTGGATGGAGTCTCTGAAGCAGTAGGCGTGAGCTTAAATGGACTCCAGAGGATGGTGGAGAATAGGAAGGCCTGGAGGAATGTTGTCCATGGGGTCGCGATGGGTTGGACACGACTTCACAACTAACAACAACAACAGCAACAATGCTCAGAGCTGAAGAAGTTTCGTGGAGGAGAAGTGAAACGTCTTCAAAAGAAAAACCAGAAAGTCCAGTTGCCTCTTGAAAAAAAAATGGACCTTTGGGACAACCATGACCTGAATGACTGAGACTCTCCATAGACAAGCTTAATGCATGCATTACCTCTCTCTGATACTCTATACATGTTGGATGCACAGAATCCGGCATCAAGCATGAAACCAATGATTTGCAGCTGTCATTGATGATGATGGATGTGAGGGCAATCTAAGTTCTGACATCTGTCACCCCCTTGATTGCCAGGATTGATTCAGCTGATTGGGATGACTAGGTGACTTAATTTGGTACTGATTGGTTAGAAGAAATGTTTGAGAAGAAAAATAAATGAACAATTGATTCTTTTTTTCTTACTGTACTTTCATGATAAAGTCTTTCATTTTTGGTCTGTCCTTATTGATGTGTCTGTCCTTATTGATGAACCTGCACCTGTATCTGTATATCTTCCTCTCCCTTTCTCTTCTCTCACACTCTCTCTCACTTTCTCTCTGCATCTTATAAATATGGATACAGATTGGCATAGTTCTTGCATTACTTTTTAATAAACAGAGAGGCCTAACGAATTATTTTTTCCTGTGTTTCTACAAAAAAAAGAAAGAAAGAAAGAAAGAAAAAGCACTGCTATCGCAAAGTTGATAGATGGAAATATATGGTAATTTAATGTTGATTTGATTTGGTTAAGATTCTGCCTACGCCCGTCAGTTGAAGCAATCATTTTCAGGTACAGCATTGCTTATTAGAAAAAGAGCAGATGAAGGAATTGACTCATTATAGAAAATTAACCAGTCCAATTAAAATGATTCCTTGGAGTTCCAAGTCATCAGAGGTCAGGTTCATCAATTGCAGTGAGACAGCAGGTGTTTCTATCTTAAATTATTTAAACAAAACACCGAAATATTTTCCATAAAGTACAAGATGGATGGTTTTGATTATACAGTGTTTGCTGCAAAGACATACAGTGATAAGTATGCAGGAAAGTTCAGTGATTCAATTAACCATATAGATTCCATTAGCATATATGGCTGGTGCCCTGCACATTCTGCTGAATAGTCACCCTGCAGAGTTTAATTAGAAAACCGCCAAGCTTGTAATAAAATGTCTGAAATAGACACTGGGCAGGCAGCAGCTGAAAAAAAGAGTGTTGGAGATGGTTTTAAACAGTATCCTGTCTGTAGACTGAATATGGAGCAGATATTTGTGTTATTTTTCTAAACAAAAAAAAAATGCCTTAGGAAACAAATAACAGGAAGGAAGAAAGGAAGGAAGGAAGGAAGGAAGGAAGGAAGGAAGGAAGGAAGGAAGGAAGGAAGGAAGGAAGGAGTTGGAAGTGACCTTGGAAGTTCTCTAATACAACCCTCTGCTCAAGGAGAAAACCTTATACAATTTCAGACAAATGGTTGAAGGGGGGAGGAAGGAAGGAAGGAAGGAAGGAAGGAAGGAAGGAAGGAAGGAAGGAAGGAAGGAAGGAAGGAAGGAAGGAAGGAAGGAAGGAAGGAGTTGGAAGGGACCTGCTCAAACAGAAACCCTATACGATTTCAGACAAATGGTTGGAGGGAGGGAGGGAGGGAGGGAGGGAGGGAGGGAAGGAAGAAAGGAAGGAAGGAAGGAAGGAAGGAAGGAAGGAAGGAAGGAAGGAAGGAAGGAAGGAAGGAAGACAATAGAAGGCAGTTCCAAAATGAGTAGATGGAATTAATAGGAGGAAGGGCAAAAACAGTATCCTGTCTGTAGACTGAGTATGGGACAAATATTTGTGTTATTTTTATAAACAAAAAAATGCCTTAGAAAACAACTAACAGGAAGGAAGGAAGGAAGGAAGGAAGGAAGGAAGGAAGGAAGGAAGGAAGGAAGGAAGGAAGGAAGGAAGGAAGGAAGGAAAGAAAGAAGGAAGGAAGGAAGGAAGGAGTTGGAAGGGACCTTGGAGAAAGGTCCCCTTGCTCAAGCAGAAACCCTATACAATTTCAGACTAATGGTTGGAGGGATGAAGGGAGGGAGGGAGGGAGGGAGGGAAGGAAGGAAGGAAGGAAGGAAGGAAGGAAGGAAGGAAGGAAGGAAGGAAGGAAGGAAGGAAGGAAGGAAGGAAGGAAGACAAAAGAAGACAGTTCCAAAATGAGTGGATGGAAGTAATAGGAGGAAGGGCAAAAAGCACGGAATAATTTAAAGTATGATATATAAGCTTCACATTTTCTATCTCAGTTGGATGTGCATTATTATGGAATCTGAAGGGAAATAAAAAGAGAGACCATAAACCTTGACTTTTCCACAAAGCCCAGAGTAGCTAATTTCTTCAGCAGCAGTGGCTTTTTCTTTTTTTCTCCATTTAATGTCCCAGAATTGAAAGGCTACTGCAAAAGTATGCAGGTGGCTTGTGTGTTTACAACAATGCGCACAATATGAGCTAAGTGCGCATGTTTTGACACTGATTTGGACAAGTGCTTTAAATGACCCCAGCTGTTTGTTCTAGCCATTAAAATAGTAAGAAAAAAAGTTGTTGTTTTGTGGGAGATGGAGAGGACCTCCAAATAAGTCTGCAATTCATTCAGTAAAGTTCATGTGAGACTTTTGTTGTTGTTGATGATGTCAGAATGATAGGAGCCATACATACATTGAAGTTCAAAGCACTTTTGAATCAGTTTCAAAACATGCATAGCCATTGTTAAGTTTTGTGTTTGAGCTTGATATACATATTGTGATCCTGCTATAGTTTGATGCTTCAGCAAATGCATTTCATTTTCTTTCTTTTTTTTTTTTTATAAATTTTTTATTGTAAACAAACATACACATATAGACATAAACGTTAAAACAAACTAGACATAAACTAACTATACAATGAAATCAAGTCACATAACTTGAATTTTGAATTTTGAAAATAGAGCTACTTCGGTAATTATATATCAATATATCTATATGTATTATCTTTCATCTTGTATCAATGTTTATATAACGATATTTCCTTTTATTTCCTTATTTTTGTATTATTGGGTGGTAATCTCTTATTTCGTGTCTTTTTTGTCTAACCATTTGTACCATTCTTGCCAAATTAAGTAAAAATCTGTATCTTCTTTTCCTTGTATTTCTTTGGTCAATTTGTCCATTTCTGCACATTCCATAATTTTTTGTATTATTTTTTCTTCTGGTGGCGTGTTTTCCAATTTCCACATTTGTGCGAAGACGATTCTAGCTGCAGTTAGGATGTGTATTATCAAGTATTGTGTCTCTTTTTTATAGTCCTTTGTCAGTATACCTAATAGATAGGTTTCTGGTCTGAGGGGTACTTTTTGGGCGGTAATTTCTTCCAGCTGACTTTGAATTGTTTTCCAAAATTTTTTGACTTTGGGGCATGACCACCACATGTGGTAGTAGGTCCCCTTCTCAAATACATTTCATTTTCAAGTGGAAACTTAGGTACCATATTTTTCGGAGTATAAGACACTCAGGAGTATAAGACACACCTTAGATTTTGGGGAGGAAAATTAAAAAAAAATCTGCCTTTGCCTACCAGCATCCATCAATATTCATCTGGCTAGCGTCCTGTCAGTGTGTGAGCGAGTTGAGGGCTGTTTAGAAACTGAAACAGTATTTGCTGTGTGAGCAACAAGGAAGGAGACAGCAAGGAGCCTGGGCGTGGCTTAGCTCTGCAGCTCTGAGTCTGTGCTGAGCTCTAAACTAGTCTGCTGCTTAAAACTGAAACTGAAACTCCTCTCCTCTGCTTGTGTTTTGCTTGTATTTACTACTACATTGTAAAACCTGCTTTTGGTATTGTATATTTATTATATATTTACAATTAGCTTTTCTGTCCGCTAGAGAGCTGCTCCCATATCATGCAAGAATGCCATATAATCATACAGATTAGATTATAGTATGCAGATTTATCACACTAATACATAGGTTTCTACATAAACCAATTTACCAATTGGGATATCGACTTAGAGCAGCGGTTCTCAACCTGGGGGTCGCGACCCCTTTGGGGGTCGAACGGCCATTTCCCAGGGGTCGCCAAAGCCCTCTCTCGCCCCCCCCCCCCCCACGCCTTCACTCACCCTCACCCTCTGCCGGATCGCCCGGTCGCCGTTCGTTTACCCCGCCCACTCCCAATCTATTGCTGCCTCCGGAGTCCCAGCTGATGGCTAGAGGGGAAAAAAACTTTAAATTCTTGCCGCGGGGCTTCAAAGAGCCGCCCTACTCTCAGCTGTTTTGCGGAGGGCTCTGTTGCTAGCTAGCTGCAAAGAGGTAAATTCCTGGAGCAGATTTTTTCCCCCCTAGCTATGCTGAGAAAGGGAAATTGAAAGTAAGCAGGGTCTTGGCTGCAACGTGACAAAATGAGGCAGAGAGATTTCTTTTTCCTCACCAAAAAAGGTAGGTGCAAACTGCAAACAATGGGAAATTTAGGGCAAGAGGAGGTTCAAGATTTTAAAACACAGAAGAAAAAAAGCTCTATTTAACTAGGGAATTGTAATAATTGAGATACTATTAATTGTATATTGTGTTGAAAGCAGAAATGGTTAAGTTGTGGTTTGGAGGAATATATGGGGGAAATTATTTGGTTTATTATTAACCTCCTACAACTGTTTAAATTTGTGAACCGGCCAAATACTCTGTTCAAAGAAAATAAGTTGTATGTTTGTATGTGTGTTTCTAATTATTGCTATTTATTGCTATTTGTTCTCTTTTATTCTTTAAAGTTTAACAATTCATTCTTTATCTTAATATCTTAATATTTGTTTGGGGTTGGCTTTCTTCCCTTTCATCTTTCATCTTTTTTATTGTACAGCAATCTTTCTCCTCAAACCTACCACCTCTCTCTTTTCTTTTCTTCTTACTTTCTCTTCCTCCCCTTCTTCTTCTCCTCCCTGCTTCCTCTTCCTTTCTCCTTCTCCTCCTCTCTTCCTCCCTCTCTTACCTTCACTCCTACTCTAATTTCCCTTCCCTTCCTTCATCCCTCTCTATTGCTGTATCCTTTTATGCATATGGACTACTCAAAGGGCTGAAAAAGTTATTTTTGACTGGTCCTCGCACTTTTGACCAGTCCTCGAATTTACGACTGTCCTCACATTTTACGTTTTTTGCCCTATCTTATACCATGTTGAAGAGAAGCAGTTGTGAAATGAGTGACATGGTTGTTAAGAATGCTGCACAGGCATAAATGTGAGGATGGTCATAAGTGTGAGGACCAGTCAAAAGTGCGAGGACCTGTCAGAAATGACTTTTTTCAGCCCTCTGAGTAGTCCCTATACATATAGCCATGGCCACCCGGTCACATGACCTCCAAGCCACACCCACAAAATAAGGCACGCCCACAGAACCGGTAGTAAAAAAATTTAGAACCCACCCCTGGTTGGGGGTCACCACAACATGAGGAACTGTATTAAAGGGTCACGGCATTAGGAAGGTTGAGAACCACTGACTTAGAGAAACAGTGTAGTTACATGGGAATTAAGGGGCCAAATAATATTTTTCTTATAGCACAAAAATATACCACTTCAAACAATATTTCTTTTTCTTCTTTCCAAGCCCAATCACTAAGCATGTTTTCTAGACAGAGGCTAGTCACTAGTGGCCTGGATGCAAAAACAAAACAAACAACTCTTGAAGCAACACATCCACACCACTATTTCCTACTTATTATTATATAGTGTATGGCATACAATGCAGGGAAACTACAAGTGCTAGACACAGTAGCAATAGCTCTTAGACTCATATATCACTTCATAGTGCTTTACAGCCCTCTCTAAGAGGTTTACAGAGTCAGCATATTGTATCCAATAATCTGGGTATTCATTTTACTGACTTTGGAAGGATGGAAGGCTGAGTCAACCTTGAGCAATGATAATCAAACTCCTGGCAGTCAACAGAATTAACCTGCAATACTGCATTTTAACCACTGTGCCACCATGGTTCTAATGACAATGTAGTCCTGACAGCCTAAATTGCTAATTCATTCTGTTCAACACTTGCATGCCTATCCTTGGTGCACCACAGGGAGCAAATTATCTTACACCAGTTGGCTAGAGGTACTTAGGTTACTGGCTCTTCCAGGCTCCTCTGCTGGTCTCACCTTGCCTTGCCTTGTGTCACAATGCCTCATGTCCATTGCCAGCTTCCACTCTCTGCACATATGAAATGCAGCTAGTTTTTTTTCCCCTTCAAAGTAGTACCCATTTATCCACTCGCAATATGCTTTCGAACTGCTGAGTGGGCAGGAGCCAGGGAGTGAGTGGCAGGAGTTCACCCCATCTCATGGAGCCGGGCTCGAACTGCTGGAGTGCAGACCATTTCTGGCTGGCATTTCCAGCATCATTAATCCACTACACCACTGCATTCTCCCTATTTCCTACTTTTGTTTTGTTTCATCTCTGAAAGGTAATGGTGTGATACAAAGCCAGAAACAATATACATCCTGAAAATATATTAATCAAAAGAGATGGGTTGGTCTTGTAGTACCATCACTCCATTGGAATGGGACAATTCACCGTAGCCAACTCACTGTGGTCAACAGTGTGGTCATCATGGCCAACTCGACCCAGACAACACACCATGGGACAATTCAATAATTCAATTTAAGTTCAAATATTTAAAGTAAATAAATAAATGTTTTGATTTTTGTCATTCACATTTCATTCTGTCCCTCCTTTTACATCCTTTATTCAATTATTCTATTCCACTGTTTGTTTTTTTTAATTTGATTTATATGCCGCCCTTCTCCGGAGACTCAGGGCGGCTTACAATGTGCTAAGCAATAGCCTTCATCCTTTTGTATATTTATACAAAGTCAGCTTATTGCCCCCACAAACTGGGTCCTCAATTTACCTACCTTAGAAAGGATGGAAGGCTGAGTCAACCTTGAGCCTGGTGAGATTCGAACTTACAGTAATTGCAGACAGCTGGTGTTAATCACAATGCTATCAGTCTGCTGAGCCACCAGCAGATATTAGTGTAACTCTTGTCCTGCAGTGAGTTGTCCCACAGCGGGTTGGCATGGGCAAGTTGGCTGTGGTGAGTTGGCCATTGAAGTTGGCTGAGGCGAATTGTCATAGACCCTCATTCCGTAGGGCAGCAGAATGCAATTCTCTGTCATAGACAAAAAGGAAAGAGATAATTTTCTCTACTAAAAGCAACATGGAATATTGCCCAGCCTTGCAACTTTTAACTCACACATTGTTGTGTGGCCTTAAAAGTTAAAATTCCATGAATAACTATATAACAACTTCTAAGAGTTGATAGTTCCTTTAAGTTTTATATTGGTATACAAAAAAATAAAAATAAAAATGTCAGACGCTAGGCATCTAGAATGAAAATGTTTCATACAGCTGACTGCAACATAAAAGTGGGATATTTATAAATTAAGGGAAAAATGATTTATCTCCTGTCATGCATTTTACAATCTGCCAGACATTTGTAACACCTTGATAAAAATGGTTGCATCAGCAACACTTATGATGAGACACACCATGGAATTTCATATCTAAAATTCAATCTTGCTTGGGCTATACGATGGTCATCAGCCATTATCCTATCAGAAAATAAGCAGCACACGATAATGCTTCAAGGAAAGTATGCAGCTGGGCTATTTAATTTAAGCTGCTAAGGGGGAAAAAAAACCCCTCAAGAATGGCTTGTTTGTTAGGGTTGTGCACAGCACCTCATTCAAAGGGCAAAGTATGTGCAGATGTGCAAGTAGAACATGCCAGGAACATCTTCAAATAACTTTGCCTTTTTCAGAATAACAGAATTGAAAGGAACTTTGGAGGTCTTCTAGTCAAGCAGGAAAGCCTATACCAGATGGCGAACCTTTTCGGCACAGAGTGCCCTAACGGGTGAAACCGTCTTTGGGTTTCTGGCATGCACATGCGCGCCAGCCAATTGGTCTTTGCGTGTGCTGGAGCACTGAAAACCCAAAGAACTGCTGGCTGGAACATGCATGGCTGTGTTTTGGTTATTTTTGGCTGTTTTTTGGGCTGTTTTTAAGCCGTTTTCTGGGCCGTTTTCCAGGCCATTTCCAGGCCATTTATTGAGCTGTTTTCTGGTAGTTTTCGGGCTGTTTTTTCAGGCCATTTTTTGCCTGAAAAACAGCTGAAAAATGACCTGGAAAATGGCCCAAAAATCCATCCCAAAATGGCCCAAAAAACAGCCTGAAAACGGCATGACAAACGGTCTATATTTTGGGTGTTTTTCATGCTGTTTTCAAGCCATTTTCCGGCCCGCAAAGACCAGCTGGCTGGGGCGCATGTGCACACTGGAAACCAGAAGAGCAGCTTGTGATGGCACACATGCCCACAGAGAGGGCTCTGTGTGCCACAGGTGGCACGCATGCCATATGTTTGCCATCATGGCCCTATACCATTTCAGACAAATGGTTGTGCGATCTCTTCTTTAAAAACTCCAGTGTTAGAGCATCCATAACTTCTGGAGGCAAGTCATTCCACTGATTAATTGTTCTCACTGTCAGAAAATTTGGTTGGTTCTCTCCTTGATTAGTTTCCCTCCATTGTTTCTTGTCTTGCCTTCTTGTGCTTTGGAGAATAGGTTGGCTCCCTCTTCTTTGTGGCAGCCCATTAAATATTGGAACACTGCTGTCATGTCATGAATACCTTTTTCCATGAATGCCTTTTGCAGTTCCCAAGTAACCTTGGGCAAAGACAAATTTTATTTAAGGTATCTGCAGTAAGTGTTTCACATGTTTAAATTTTATTTATTTATTCAATTTCTACAGCTGTCCAACTCAAAGAAATGACTCTGGGTGGTGAACAACGATAAAGCGATAAACAATAGTTACAATATATTACAAAATAAATATATATGGCAGCCAAGACAAAAATCATCATAGATGTCATTATATCCAGAAAATAGGGCCCTTCAAGCTTTTGGGAGCCCAGGCTGGGCACAAAGTCAGGTCTTCAAGGTCTTATGAAAAACCAACATGGTTGGGCACATTCTCAACATTGAAGAGTGAATACTGCAGCAAGGAGGGGCTATGGTGAAGAAAGCATGTCTCCTAGTCCATCCCAGATGACGTTACTAGTCTGATGGAACCTGTAGCATGCCTATCCTGCTGGACCAAATTGGACAGAAAGAAACCACTGTAAGTAGATTGTCCCTCAGGTATCACAGTACCAAGTGATGAAGGGATTTAAGGGTGACTTTGAACCATGTTACCCTTCAGATCCAATAATTGAAAAGATTGATTGGTTGGTTGGTTGGTTGGTTAGTTGATTGGTTGGTTGGTTGATTTTAATTTCCTCTAGGGGGCTGTTATGTCAGAAAATCTATTTTTCATAAGGACTGTTTTGGGAAAGTACCCCTACTGAAAATATGTGGGTATCCATTTTCAAAATAAATACTATTTTGATTATTAATAATTTGGGATATCAAAATCATTCAAAGCCCAATTCGAATCTTCAAAATGACCCACTCATTGTGCAACAAATCATGTGGATTATTTGGTTTGAAGATTTGTTATGAAGGGGTGATTCAATTGAATCACCTTTAATCAATGATTCTCATCACTCTAAGAATGATTCTACCTGCCTTATAGTCTCCCTTCTTATGAAGGAAGAAACCTTAGCATTCCGAATTTGAAACATATCAGCTTTGTCTGCTCCATTCTGAATCTGATTATCTGAATAGTTGAGAAACTTGAGTTTTCTTATTAAGGAAACTGATATAATATCAATAAAAATGGCACTGGGATCTTCTTCTTTTAACAACCCCATAATCCCTTGCAGGGCGGAGTCAGGGAAACTGAATGGAGCTGGCAGAGTTTAATGGCTGGATGCCCTTCCAGTCACCAATATGGAGTTTTGTTCAGCAGATATATTCTCATTGTGCCCGGAGAGAGAAATATCTGCCTCTACCTAGGATCGAACTCACAGCCTCCTGATTGTGAGGTGACAGCTTCATCTCTAGGCCACTGCACAACTCAAAAATGGCATTGGAATGATGGGGAAAAAAACTGTAGAAAATGTAGTTTTCGGTCTCTACTGCTTACAAACAACCACAAAATGGGCAGACCAATCCATGTTACGTATTTGTACTTACGTGCTTTCTTTTTCTGTACAGTAATCATACAAGAGAGAGTTTGATTTTGCACCTGTCTGCCCCAAAACTGTTAAAATTAAAAAGAATGTTGGAGTGGAAAAAATGTGTCCTCTAACTCTTCTCCTTTTATTGATGATACTGAATAAGTATGAGTATAAGTATAAGTCGAATAAGTTGAGAAATCCAATGGAATTCAATGGTGAAAAAAAGTAAGGTTCTACATTTAGTCAAGAAAATCAAAATGCACAGGTACAATATATATGTGGTACCTTGCTCAATAGTATTAACTGCGAGAGGGATCTTGGAGTCCTAATGGACAACCATTTAAATATGAGCCAGCAGTGTGCAGCAGCTGCCAAAAAACTCAACACAGTTCTAGGCTGCATAAACAGAAGGATAGAATCAAGATCACGTGAAGTGTTAATATCACTTTATAATGCCTTGGTAAGGGCACACTTGGAATACTGCATCCAGTTTTGGTCACCACGATGTCAAAAAGATGTGGAGACTCTAGAAAGAGTGCAGAGAAGAGCAACAAAGATGATTAGGGGACTGGAGGCTAAAACATATGAAGAATGGCTGCAGGAACTCGGTATCTCTAGATTAATGAAAAGAAGGACTAGGGGTGACATGATTGCAGTGTTCTGATATCTCAGGGGTTGCCACAAAGAAGAGGCAGTCAAACTATTCTCCAAAGCACCTGAGGTAAGACAAGAAGCAATAGGTGGAAATTAATCAAGGAGAGAAGCAACTAGAACTAAGGAGAAATTTCCTGACAATTAGAACAATTAATCAGTGGAACAACTTACCTCTAGAAGTTGTGAATGCTCCAACACTGGAAGTTTTTAAAAAGATGTTGGATAACCATTTGTCTGAAGTGGTGTATGGTTTCCTGCCTAAACAGGGGGTTGGACTAGAAGATCTCCGAGGTCCCTTCCAACTTTGTTATTCTATTCTATTCTATTCTATTCTATTCTATTCTATTCTATTCTATTCTATTCTATTCTATTCTATTCTATTCTACTGCTTTCTTTCCATAGCTGAGAGACAGTGAGTGGTCAAAATCACCCAGATGGCTTTCTCCCTAAGGCAGAATTAAAACGTTTGAAAATCAATTTAGAAAGAGATATGAACTCAAAGCTAACCACAGACAGATCACTTACTCCAGGAGCAAACGCTTGTGGTAATCCTTCAAACAAGTACCGTAGATGGATGAAAGCACATACAGATCTGACAGAGCAATATAGCTCAAAAATCATTAAAAGGTTTTATAATGTTTCTTTCACTGTTTATATTACAACACACCTTCCTTGTGAGGAACAGTACAGTTCACTTTCCTTGATGTTTTCCCCCCTTTTTGTTTCTTTTGTATATCAATTCTCAGGGTGGTTGTGCAATTTGATTGGTTAGTTTTTCATGCACACATTTTTTTTTTTTTTACTAAATTTGACTTAAAGGTCTAGAATGATTGATTGTATTATTCCCTGCTTGATGACTGCACTTGAGTGACCCCAATGGCATTTTCCTGTACAATTAGATTCCCAATATCTGCAGGTTTTTAGATGAAGAATATTTACGGGACCGCCTGCTGCCACCAGTAGCCTCTCACCGGCCAGTATACTCTCATAGAGAGGGGCTCCTCAGGGTGCCGTTGGCCAAACAGTGTCGACTGGCAGCCCCCAGGGGGAGAGCCTTCTCTGTAGGGGCACCTGCTATCTGGAATGAGCTCCCCCCGGAGATACGGAGGATCCCGGATCTACCACCTTCCACCGCGCCCTCAAGACCTTTCTATTTCAACAGGGTGGCCTGGCCTAACTTTCCCTTTTTAAATTGTAAATTTTAAATTTGTCTTAACCATTGGGAGTGTTTTTAATTTGTCCCGGGCCAAATTATTTAATGTGGTTTTATACTGTCTTTTAAATTTTGTAATCTATGTGTTTTATTTTTTGGCTGTTCACCGCCCTGAGTCCTTCGGGAGTAGGGCGGTATATAAATTTAATAAAATAAAATAAAAATAAAATAAGAAAATGCAGAAAATCTAACCTCAAAGAAGAGAAGGTACCAGTATGTCTCTTCCCTTTAAGCAACTTTTCATTAGCAGAACAAGAAACAGAATTTCGTACAGCCTTTTTGAGGATTAGGAGTTTTGTTGTTTAATGTATTTCTATCTGAAAGACCACTTTCTATGCAGATTGGGAGAGAATAAATGTGTGGCATACCCGCCCCCCTCCGTTCATACTATTTTGGTCCCCTTGGAATGGCATTTTGATGATCAAGCAAGCTGCGGATATGTAAAAAAAATATGCTGCACAGAGCTACTATCGGCATTTATTTTTTATATTGTAGGAGAACAATTGTAACAGAACAATGGCCTGATCTGGACTGTGATCATCACAGAGGATAAACCTAGTAATTAGCCGTTCGTTATTTTAGAAAATCAGTTCATAAGATTATGTAAATGTTTTTTTAAAAACCCTCAAAAAGTTTTGAATAATTTTTGAATAATTAAAAAAAAAAAAAGAATTGCCACCTGGGTTGTGGTATAGAAGGGAAGTAAGTGGATTTACGCTTATTGCAACCTAATTAAGGAGTAGTTATAATCCAGATTTTTATTTTTATTTTTTTGATTTGATTTATATGCCGCCCTTCTCCGGAGACTCAGGGCGGCTTACAATGCGTTAAGCAATAGCCTTCATACTTTTGTATATTTATACAAAGTCAGGTTATTGCCCCCACAATCCGGGTCCTCATAAAACAGATTGTTTTACAATACTCTTACAATTTAGAAAAAAAATATATAAAGTGAGTGACTAATTTTCATTTTCAAAGAATCACTTCCTTTGCCTCATTCTGTATCATTGAGCCTGTACACATCAGATCTGTGGCAGTTTGGCATTTTCTAGTCTGATTCTCCTTAGTTTCTTCTTAGTTACAGGCAGGGGTGGGTTCTACTTGCCTTTACTACCAGTTCACAACGGGAGCGTGTGCGCTTCTGCACATGCGCAGATCAACAATTATGACATCCGGGTGGGTGGAGCCTCCTGACACTTTTACTATCAGTTCTAAAGAACCGGACAGAATTGGGAGCAACCCACCACTGGTTACAGGGGAAGCTATCATATACAAACAAGGGGAAATTGGCACACCTAGTAGCACTGATGATGCCACCTAGTCGGGTAATGAAACATCTGCAAGCAAGCAGCCTCAGAGCATACCAAGGACTCTGTAGTTGAACCCTGAATTACATATATCATTCTTTATTGATCTCCTTGCTTTGCTGGAACATTTGAATAGTGATGTCCCCTGAGAAGAAGATCCTTTGCTTCAACCTGCTTATTAGGAAGATGTTTATTTGAAACAAACAAATGGTATTAAAAACTTCTGCCTGAAGATTTTTAGAGAGAACATGTCCCATGAGTAAGAAATACTTATGTTGACTTGATAAATATAATTTCTTTTCTTTTTATGAATCTGTAACCCCTTTTTTCGGGGTGGGGTAAGGGTGGCTGAGTGGAGCTGAGTGTTTACTGGCTAGATGCCCTTCCTGATGCCTATGCAGAGTTCACAGCAGATATTTTCCCTTTGTGCCATGATAGAGAAGCATCTGTCGCTGCCTAGGATTGAACTCTCAACCTTCCAAATGGGAGGTGAGTGTCTTCACCTGTAGGCCACCGCACCACTCAACTGGATAAGCATCATTAAGGGGACTAAAAATGCACTCAAGAGTCCACCTCAGTGGTGGTATTCAGCCGGTTCTATCCTGTTTGGGTGAACTGGTAGGGGCGACTGCGGGATGCCCCGCCCACCTGTGCAGACATCATGATATCCAAGTTTTTGATATTTTTGAGGCTCTGCGCATGCACAGAAGGCCATGCGCATGTACGGAAGATGCGTGCACATTTGCAAACCTGTAGGGAAGATAAGTGAATGCTACCCCTGGTCCACCTCCCAGGGCAGGCAAAAATGAAACAAATCTTGACAAAAAAATGAAACATATCCTAAAGTAAAAGTAAGGATAAATCAGTAATGTATGTAGACCTATCTGGATATGTATCTGGGAGATAAACCCATGGTTAATAGCTTGATACCTTTAGCTGTCAGATTCAACAATAGAATTCCAAAGGAGAGATGAGCTAAACTTTTACTAAGTCTAATTCGACAACAGCACATCCCAGTTGACTTTTAGACAAATTTAAATCCTTTGAGTTCCACATCAAGTGTAAATGATCCACATATTGTTTCTAGTACTTCTTTGTATATTATATTGATTTTAGCTTTTCCAGTCAATATTCACAGATTTCATCTTAGTGTTAAAGCCATGGAATTAAAGTTTCTACCCATGATGGTTATAGTCTATTTCATGTACTGTATCAGTGCAGTCTTCCTGCACGGAGGTGGAAGAGAAAGAAAGGTCAAGTGACAATGTGAGAGATGAAAAATGGCTTAGAGGACCAGATGTTCCAGCTAATTCACCTTCCTTTCTCTCCCACAAACAGATCTCATCAAACAGTTTGGATTATTGAATTTCACTGAGAAAGAACAGCATACATCAAACCTAGGAGCAGAATGAGATTGGAAATGAGAAGAAAGAAATGTGATTGAATTAAATAAACCGAATTAAATAACTAACTAAAGCGAGGCAACTTCTTATCTTATATTCAGGTTTTTCAAGGACAGATTTCACATGTGATTCTCAATGTATATGCCAGGGAGAGAATGGGTCACACCTACTGCCAATGTTAAAATATAGTCCTATTATATTGTTTGAGAGAAAGAGAGAGAGACACAGAGAGAAACAGACAGACAGAGACAGAGACAGAGACAGAGACAGAGACAGAGACAGAGACACACAGAGAGGGAGAAGAGAGAGAGAGACACACACACACACGCACAGAGAGAGAGAGACAGAGAGGCTACATCTGAGTAACCAGGGCTCAGTTTATATTCTCATATTCTTATAATCCCACACTCATATTCTCCAGTTTTCTGGTGTTTAACCATTACTTCAACCTGCTCTCCATAATATGCTTAACAATTAAAAAGTTAACAGTAACAGAGTTGGAAGGGACCTTGGAGGTCATTTAGTCTAACCTCCTGCTCATGCAGGAGACCTATACTAGGGATTCGAACCGCTGACCTTTCTTAGCCACTAAGTCAACTAGCCAGGTCTATGTATACTAATATGACTATAATATAATAATTTTCATTCATGTGAATACTGGAAAGGTAGCAAAGTGGATAGGTAGAGCATCATACAGAGAATGGTGAGAAATACTATTGACTCCCCTTAATAGTACTTGCAAGCAAATACTGGTGGGATCACAAAATAGACAAAGTGATAGAAAATAAAGATGCTAAAATGCTCTGGGACTTTAGAATTCAAACAGACAAGCACCTGTCACACAAGACACCAAACTTAACAATTGTCGATAAAAAGGTGAAAAATAGTCTGGATAGTGGATGTGGCAGTGCCTGGAGGCAGCAGAATAGAAGGGAAAAGTGGATAAAATCACAAAATACAAAGCTCTGCAAATAGAAGTAGGAAGACGGTAGCAAAATAAAACAATAATAGAATCAATAGTAATAGGTGCCTTGGGTGCAATACCAAAACATCTGGAGCACCATTTGAATGCCATAGGCATTGACAAACTCACCATCTGTCAATTGCAAAAGGCAGCTTTACTTGGAACAGCTTACATTCTGCAATAATACTTTTAAAACGATCAACCAGCACCATCTGCCTAATCCAGATCTTTGGGAACGACTCCATAGTGCCATATCCAGTCTAAATATTTGGCTGACTATGTAATTGAATAATAATAATAATAATTATTATTATTACCTGGTGATGCACGAATTGAAGATAAGCAGCAAGAAAAAATCACAAAGTACCGGGACTTACAAATTGAAGTTGAGCGACTGTGGAAAAAGAAATCGTGTGTTGTCCCGATTGTAATTGGAGCCCTCGGAGCAATACCCAAAGGGCTACCCCGCTATTTAGAAATTCTAAATTTGCCGGACTTGAACATTTTGACTCTACAAAAAACCACCTTACTCGGAACAGCTTACATCCTCCGACGATACCTTAACAGTTCCTAGGTCCTTGGTTAGGACTCGAGCTGCTGAGCTATTAACCAGCCTCAAAGGCTGTGAATCTCACTAAAGATTAACCAATAATATTAATAATAATAATAATAAAATGGCTCAAATGTTTGAAGCTTTCTCTTTTCTGGATGGTTTTCTGTTCCTGATTTTTGAGAATCTGTAACCAATTTCTTGGGTTTAGGTCCATGAAGGTACATCAGTAACAAAAGGTGGTGGGGGGACCACATTTCTTATAACTTTACTTTTCATTTGGGCAGGGTGAATACAGCTTTCATTACCTAGTATTCTGTCAAATGTGAATGTGTCATTCACCTCAGAATATCATTTTGCTATTGCTGGGCCAACATGTCATATTGCTGCTACAGGTTTGACATTCTTGACATACTGAAGATTGATGTGCTTGAGTGTATGATTTTCTTGAGTTGCTACAAGCTATTAGTGTGGCAGTGTTATTTCACCTTGATTTTCTCCTTTCATGTTACTTTGCAAAAACCTACTTAGTTTTGGGATTTTTTGCCTTGGCACAGGAAACATTTCTTCATGGACTGAATTCAGTTTTACCTAACCATCGAGATCTGAGGTTTTAGAGCTGCTTTAAAGAGCAAAAGCAAAACGAAAACAAATGTAGCCGTTATCTCTTACAAATAAATTTCACAATCCTCCTCCTCCCATAATACATTGTATTTTTTGGATAGAATGTCAGCTGCCAGGTTTTATTTATTTATTTATTTATTTAGGTTTTTTTAAAATTTGATTTATATGCCGCCCTTCTCCGGAGACTCAGGGCGGCTTACAATGCGTTAAGCAATAGCCTTCATACTTTTGTATATTTATACAAAGTCATCTTATTGCCCCCACAAACTGGGTCCTCAATTTACCTACCTTAGAAAGGATGGAAGGCTGAGTCAACCTTGAGCCTGGCGGGATTCGATCTTACTTTAATTGCAGGCAGCTGGTGTTAAATTACAGAGTTCTGTCTGTTGAGCTATCCAGGCTCCTTATAAGTTCATCCTTGCTTGTGCTTTGTTACCATGTAGTGACAGTCTACCTGGGGAAGCTGGATGGGAGGAAAGTACTTGGGGGGAAATGAAAGTCATTGGAAAGTGAAAGTCATTGTTGTATCTCCCTGAGATGCTGATTCAGGGTCGCCTGACTGAGAGAAGAACATAGCTGCATACAACCTTAAAGTGACCAATCTGAAAACATCTACCTTGAACCTGATTGGTCATTGGGGGTGGAGTCAGTGATGGGAGGCAGTTAAGGGAGGGAAATTTTGAACTTAGGGATTTTGGCGTGCAATTCTCAGTTCCGGCTATACACTATTGCAGTGCACTTGACTTCTAATTAAACTATACCTTGCTCAACAAATAGAACCAAGGATCATTTCTATTAAATGGGGCAGGTCCCACTTAGATCATTCTATTAAGTGGGGCAGGTCTGACATAGAGTGATATTTGCACAGTATTTTCTAAGTGGTATCATCACTGTAACATTTAGATGCCACTGAATATAAAACGAGAAATGTTGCATCAACATTTATTATGATTTAAAGTATCAGTATTAGTAAGCGTAAGATTATTTTGTTGAATTTTCCTTCTCTACATTTACAACTGCCTGATAAATTGTTGCTGCGTAATAAAATGAAACTGAAATAATTATTCATCATTAGGATTTGTTCTTCAATTTAGGACAATTTAAACATTAAAGTCTTCCTTGAGTCCACTTCATTTTAGGACACATTCATGACAGTAAAGCTATATAATTCCAGGGAAATATATTTCTAAACTGATGTGTTATGTACTGTAGCTATTATAGACATAAAGCAATTGGCAACCCCCTTAACACATTTTGTCATAGTCTGATCTGGTTCCAACAATATAGCTTCCTCTCTTGGTCTCATACTCATGCTTTTTACTAATATGCCTGGTAGCACACAGTTCCATTAATTCGATCAAAAGTTACATTTGACAATATGACAAATTTGACAGTAGAGTCCCCATATATTTTCTTCATAAATTATTTAGCAATTCTTTTTCTTGGATATCTACTTATGCAAAAGGTCTGTGATTTGGGTGGTATCAATTTAATCCACTGTCTCACAGAGACCCTTTGGGGTTAAATTTCACCCAAACAACGGTTGAGTTAAGTTACATTCAGTCCAATCCATTAATTTAGGCTATATTTTTCTTGCTAGGTTTCAGCATGGATTCATACTTCTTAGCTAAATTGAGTTATTGTGAATAAACCCCTAAATGCATTAAACGTTATCGCAACTGTCCAGATGAAAGTGAGGAATTAGAGCTGCTGGTGTCATATCCTTGGACTGGACATTTAAGACATAATTACAAATCTATAGTTTTTCTATTTTTTTTTTTAAATTACAACCCAGTTCTTGCAATATTTGAAAGCACAATTTTATACTTCCTTCAAATTGTCCTCTGAGTTTTGAACTTTCCCATGACTGAAATCAACTATCTTTTTGTCAGAGAAAATAATTTAAATATATATAATTATAAGTATATCTTGGGATTATTTTAATGTCTGTATAAAATCGTTTAATAAATTTTAAATTGGATTTTCTCTGATACGGTAGTCCTCAAATAATGACCTCGACTGAACCCAGAATTTCTGTTGCTAAATGAGACATTTATTAAGTGAATTTTGCCCCATTTTATGACCTTCTTTGCCATATCTGTTAAGTGAATCATTGTAATTGTTAAGTTAGTAACATGGTTCTTAAGTGAATCTGGATTCCCCATTGACTTTGCTTGTTAGAAGGTCGCAAAAGGTGATCTCATGACCTAGGGACACTGCAATTGTCATAAATATGAGTAAGTTGCCAAGCATTTGAATTTTGATCACATGACCATGGGGATGCTGCAAAGATCATGTCATAAGTCACTTTTTTCAGTGCCATTGTAACTTCAAATGGTCACTAAACGAACTGTTGTAAGAACAGTTTTTGTTTAACGCACTGTAAGCCGCCCTGAGTCTCCGGAGAAGGGCGGCATATAAATCAAATTAAAAAAAAAAAAAAACCTGTACTATGTTCAATTTAACAAAGTGCTAGTATTAATAGAAGGATAATAACCATTGATACTAGCATTGTATGTGAATGATTTGAATTGCAGTTAAATATTATATTCTTAACGCTGGTCTTTTTCTTGGCAAGCCAGAAAATCAATAATCGATTTATTCTGCATGAGTCCAAAAATAAACCAAAAAAGGACACTTATCAAGTAACATTTTTATTATTTTTTTATTTTTTTTAATTATTATTTTATTAGTTTTAAAAGTAAAACAATGGACATTGCTCAACGTCTCTGGTTTCTAACATTTACGTCAAAATCAAGTTAATAAGTAATCTATTCCTTGCTCTATATACAAATTTTCATATCTCCTACTTCATTATATATCAAGTATACAGCATTTTATTTCCTAACCAACTATGCATGTATTTAATAAACCAATATTACATTCACAAGTTCAATATACATATATTAATATACATTGATATATACATTTCCAGACATTCGTTATCCCTTGTTTTTGTCATTCTTCCTCTTATCTAACCAATTATAAAATTTATTCCAGAGTTCATAGTATGTTGATTCACTTTTATCTTTGAGTTCTAAAGTAAGTCTGTCCATCTCTGCACAGTTGTAAATTTTGTGTATCATTTCTTCTTCTGAGGGTATTTCTTTACACTTCCATTTTTGAGCAAATGCTAGTCTTGCCACGGTATTTAATATGCAATATTAAATAGGTTACATTTTTGTCATATTTGCCATCTATCATGCCCAGTAAGAAAAATTCTGGCTTAATTTCTATTTTAAACATTAACATCTCTTCTAACCTTATAAGGAGATAAGGATCTCCTTATTTGCTGCCAGAAACTTTTGGCTTTTGAGCACTCCCACCACATATGGTAATATGACCCTAGTTCCACCTCACATTTCCAGCAAATTGGGGAGTATTTTTTACTAATTCTTGCCAATCTTGTGGGTGGGAAGTGCCACCTGTAAAACATTTTATATAGGTTTTCTTTATAAGAAGCCGCCAGTGTGATTTTGATATTTTTTCCCCACAGATTTTGCCAATTGTCCAAATCGATACTGTACCCAAAACATCTACTCCAGAACCAAAAAAGGATACTTATCAAGTAACATTTTTAAAAACCAATGGAAAAAAAAATATTTCTAAAACATGGTCCATGAAAACCCTTTACATCACCAGAAGGATAACAAAAGTTGAAAAAAACTGTTTTATTCTGAAACTGCCCTGATAGTTGATTATGATATGAAGATGCCTTTAGAAACCTCCTTCTTCATCTCCTTCTTAAATTCTACTAATTTATAACATAAGCAAACCAAAGCAATATTGTACTTATGAATACCTTGGTCATATACCTACAAACCAGTAAGCCATAATTTGGTTGTATGTCTGTATACTGCTTTAGCAGCATACAATTGCATCTACTAGGCAAAACTTCAGTATTTTAGGACTACTAGTTGTCTCCATCACTCAAAGATCCCTAGTTTACCCTAAACCAGGGGCGAAATCCAGCAGGTTCTGACAGGTTCTGGAGAACCGGTAGCGGAAATTTTGAATAGTTCAGAGAACCGACAAATACCACCTCTGGCTGGCTCCAGAGTGGGGTGGGAATGGAGATTTTGCAGTATCCTTTCCCTGCCAGCCCACAAAGCCATGCCCATCAAGTCATGCCTACTGAACTGGTAGTAAAAAAAAATTGGATTTCACCACTGTCCTAAACCAAGAGGCTAGAAGCATAAAGACAAAACTTTATTACTGTATATCAATTTCTCCGTTAGCTAGGCAAGGAAATGAGGCAGGGTTCTTGAAGCCAATTTACGTGTGAGTTATAAGTTCAGTAGGGCCAGTGACAGGCATTTTGTCTGAATTCTATGTATCTGTGCAATGCCAGGAACTATAATGCATAAAAATGACCAATATACAGACTCTAAAAAAGACTCTCTCTCTCTCTCTCTCTCTCTCTCTCTCTCTCTCTCTCTCTCTCTCTCTCCCTCCCTCCCTCCCCCCCTCTCCCTCTCTTTGAAGATAGTGGCCTATCTAAATCACTTTGCCCAGATCTATTTGTGAAAGTTCAACATCCTTCCTGAGTAATAGAGAAATGTCTTCTGGAATGACACTAAAACTCATTCCATAGTAGTGGTTTCAAAGCCTTTATCCATCCCTACGCATCTAAGTTTCATCCTGGCCGTGGCAATAAATTACTCATTCCATCAGTTTAACATAGAGGATTTAAGGGCAAGGATCAAATAAAAAAAATGGCTTTTATTGTAAATGCAAAAGAATTCTTGATAAAAACCAGCAACTAGAGAATCTTCGGGATTCAAGCCCAGGTCTCGTTCTCCAACTTGATCATGGTAAGAGACACTTTGCCATCAATTTCTTAGCTTTAATCATTGAAGGGAATTACATATTATGGTCTTGCTGGTTTAAGCTTTCCTACTGAAATATTAAACACAGAGAGACACACTAACACTGTCGATTTTCAGTCTATTGAATCTGATGTCAGTTACTACAAATTTACAAAGCTGATGGTCTCCACCTCATTGAAACTAGATGATGTAAAAGAGGAGAATGCTAATAGCACCTCTCCCTGTTGTATCGTATCTCTCAGCTGCCACTCACACGTTATCAATCTTGATGTAAGGAGGTCAAGTAGTCTTTGAATAATGGGCTGTAGGAAATATTTGCTTCAACACTTCTTTTTAATTGTGTTGCAGTCTGATCTTCATTTTCAGAAATACTACTTGTTTTGGAGTAAATACATGGTTCATGACAGTAATTAAACCTGGAATTATGGATGTAAATCATACCAGTCAGTCCCTCATGTGATTGATCAATATTTTTTTAGGGGGTGACTCATTAAGTGAATGTAGTGGTTGTAATAGCAATAGCACTTAAACTTGTATACTGCTTTATAGTGCTTTATAGCCCTCTCTAAGCAGTTTACAAAGGCAGCATATTGCCCCCAACAATATGGGTCCTTGTTTTATTTCCCTCGGAAAGATGGAAGGCTGAGTCAAGCTTGAGCCATTCAGAATCGAATTCCTAGCAGTGGGCAGAGTTAGCCTGTAATACTGCATTTTAACCACTGTACCGCCACAAACATGGCAGTCCTTGACCAAACGCCCTGGTCATTAAGCAAACACATTGTCTGCAATGGACATTTTTTGTTGCAGATCAGAAGTAAGAGAAGTGAACACTGGTTTTTGACCAAACACCCCCCTCCCAAACCTTTGTAAATCATGCTCAGATGACTGGAGGATGCTGCAAATTGCCAGAATTTCTTACCAATTGCCAATTGCCCAAAATGTAGTTCAGTAGCCCTGAGGGAGGGATGGTGACTGTCAGAACTTCAAATCCAGATTGTAAATACCTTTTTGAGATCAGTTCAGTGGTGGGTTGCTACTGGTTCTCCCTAGTTCAGGCGAGCCGGTAGCGGCGATGGTGAGGTGAGAGTGAACCGGTTTGCTCCGACTGTCAGCTGGGCCCTCCTGCCTGCCCCTGCACTATGCCTACCTATATTTGTTCATTTTTAGCCCAGCTAATAGGCATGGCAGAGCAGATTGCTGTGCCTCAGCTATTCTGAAATGGAATGAGCTTGCATGGGGCACAAGTTCGGCGAGCGAGCGAGCGACGCAAACCCACCACTGGATCAGTTGTAACTGGGCAGTAAACAAGGACTACCTGTAGTGGAATTTTGGAACTCTTTAAAGACTAGCAAATATTCTGAACTCTTAAAAAGAGTAACTACACATCAATCAGCCTGACAACCATGCCTAGAGAAGTTCCTAAAGCAGATCATTAATGGATTAATTTAAATAAATCTTAAGAGCAATGAAGAAATTATAAAAACTCAGCAAAGTTTTGTCAAGAAAAGTATCCTCACATTTCAAGAAGAAATCAGGTAAGCTCCTGAGGAGACTGTGTGAATGCTGTCGAAAAGCATTTACAAAGTTCACCATGACATTCTAATTAGGCACTTTGTTAAGTGTGAGCTAGAGGCCATGACAATTAAATGGGAACAGAGATATTTCAAAAATTATATTACAGCAAACGAGAGGGATATATTGAATGGGGTGCTATAAGGTTCAGTCATGAGTCCAGTGTTTTTCAAGATTTTTTCTTAATAACTTGGATGAAGAGGTGAAGAAAATGTATATCAGATTTGCTGAACATACAGATTTGAGTATAATGCCCCAGAAAAAAAAAACTCAAATGATCTTGACAGGTTAGAGAAATGCAATTAAATCAGCAGAATGAAATTTAACAGACAGAAATGCAAAATATCCTTGTTTAAGAAACAGTACAGTTGAGTGGAATGTTGGCTTGGGAATAGTACTTTGGGAAAAGAAATTTAAATATTAGCTAATTGCAGACTGAATTGGCAGCATGATGCATCTGGAAAACAAGCAAATATAATCTTGGGCTGCATAAACTATCAATATATTTTCCAAATCTTATAATACTACTGATTTATCCTGCATTGTTCAGATGTCATGTCATGGGTTGAGTCCAGTTCTCGTAGCACAGTTTTAAACAGACATACTGAAACAGGTTTAGGTAACGAACAGAAACTACAAGCAAAATCCTATGAAGAGAGATTGAATGATCTGGTTATATTTATGCTTGATGAGAAAAGGTTGAAGGGCTTTCAGTAAATGCCACGATACATGATATATCCTGTATATTCAAGGATTTAAGTTACAGGATGGAAGTTTCCAACTGAATATTAGAAAAACTTGTTAAAATTATAGCAATTCAAGTCTTTACTGGAGATATTCAGCATTTGAAGCTAGACAGCCATCAATTTGCTTCAATTTGTAAATCTGCAAGTTTAATGAAAAGAAGGACTAGAATGACATGATAGCAGTGTTTCAATATCTTAAGGGGCTTCCACAAAGAAGAGGGGGGTGGGGTCAACCTATTCTCCAAAGCAACTGAAGGCAGGACAAGAAGCAATGACTGGAAACAAATCAAGGTCAAAACCAACCTAGAATTAAGGAGAAATTTCCTGTCAATTAATCAGTGGAATGGTTTTCCTTTAGAAGTTGTGGGTGCTCCATCATTGGAAGCTTTTAAGAAGAGCTTGGACAACCACTTGCCTGTTCTGCCCCAGCTTCGGATTCCCAGAGAATGTGACACACACCAAGCTTCGCAAACACTGTTTAATTCCAAAGAAACTCCTTTCAAGAATGCAGGCTTTCTGTGCAAAGGGTCCTTATCAAAGTTATTAAGAACAAAGTCCGACAACGGTTGGCAACTAGCCCAGAAAACCAGATATGAGAAGTTGCTTGCTCCCCAAGATGCTCTGTAGTAATGAGACGTTGTTTCTAGCAAGAAAGCACTAGCTGCGTGCAACTTAAATAAGCTAAGGAAGTGGCCAATTATCCTCAAGCCCTACTCTCGAGTAGACCTCCTCCTCCTGAGTAGCCACTCCTGCCTTTTGGCAGCCCTGCATGCCTGAGCATTGAGGAGAGGCTGCTCCACTTCGCTCTCTCCACTGGAAGGAGCCTCTGGAGGTTCTGAAGGCTCTGGCTGAGTCTCTGCCTCTGGCATCACATCCTCTTCAGCCTCCTTGCTGTCTGACGTGAGCGCCAGCTGCACAGGCCGCTGGCGTGACACCAGACCAGCCTCCTCATTGTCAGGATCAGCCATGATCCACCACTGGTGGGCCACAACATTGCCTGAAATGGGTCTCCTTCTTAAGCAGGGCATTGAACTAGAAGACCTCCAAGGTCCCTTTCAACTTTGTTATTCTGTTAACCCATAACCACAGACCGGTCATAGTGACAGCAGCAGTTTTCCAAAATGTTTGGAACACCCCTATTTTTAGAAATGGACCATTCCGGTTGCGAATAGCTTTTGTTTTCCCACCAATAAGATTGTATGCAGCATTGCGCTTGCATCAGTTATTTGGTGTTTTCTGTAGCGGCATTTGAATTTGAGTTTTGGTCATTTTGACTTCAGATCTTTGTTAACATATTTTTTTTTTTTTATAATATTGGGGCAAAGTTTTCCACCAAATAGAGTGCAATTTGGTGATCCAAATTTCAAAGAAACTGTTCTAACATGGTATGAAGAAGCAGAGAGTGATCTGAGTGAAGTGGAATTGGATTGTGATGAAAATTTAGTAATGGACGATGAGGAACCCACAGCCGCCGCCGATTCTGACAACAGCAATGACGAAGCTCCTGATGAAATTGATGACCAGGTACAATCTATGTTGTGCAATAATTTATATGGCAAGAACAAATTCAAATGGTCTTCTGCACCTTTTGGAAGCAAGAGTTGCAGAACCGCTAGTCACAATATTGTTGTGCAATTACCAGGACTACGGCCAGCAGCTAAAAATCTCGGAAATTCACCTAGAGATTTGGAAATTATTATTTTCTAAAGAAATTATTAGCACCATCATTCAGTGGACCAATGTAAAAATTAGAGAAGAAAGATTGAAGTTCAAGGATGGAGAAACAAAAAGTGACCTGCACGATGTGAATTTGATAGAGATCAATACATTTTTTTGGTTCACTGCTCTATACAATAATTTTTAGATCCAACCATGAAAACATCGAATGTCTTTTTTGCTACTGAGGTCATTATGACCTCATGTCTGTAATAGTGTAGTCAAAATAGTATGTCTGTGGTTAAGAGTTAAATGTCATGATTGTGTGATACAATGGTACAGTATCTTATAATTAGCCATTGTATGTGTACCAAGAAAACTGTTTCAAATGACTTCACTGTCCCAAAACATTGGAATATTTGGCCCAAGGTTCATTCATTCATTGGCATCCTTCAGTCTCAAGAGACTATGGTATCGTGCTCTGGAAAAAGCAGCATCTAGTGTGACTAAAAAGGCCAATTCGAGAGTGGCAATCCCTTCCACACTGAGGGCAGATACATTCTGTCCCCTGCCCAGCCCCCAGATTTTGCTGGTTCCAAGACTGCCTCTTTGCCTCAGCCTGCGGAACAAGTGTCTCTTTGAATTGGAGAAAGCCATGTTGCATCTTTAGCCTCCAAGCTGAACGATTGGAGGTCAAGGTTTCCCAGTTGTTAATGCCCATTCCCAGGGCCTTTAGGTCCCTCTTTTACAGATTATGGCCCAAGGTTATGTCATAAAAAATTATATGGTGAACCTGCTTCCACCCATAATATTTTGTGCATCTATATATCTATGCATTTATCAAAACAAACCCCCTACATACTGTGTGTGCTCAGTCTATGAATTTCACTGATAAAGAGCTGAGAAAAGAAGAGTTACGCTTTCATTTCATTGTTCTCAGAGGTGACGGAGAAGTGACAGTTGCAGAGCTGGCAAAGGGAGATAACTTAAAGTACACAAGAGGTTGATCAGGGGAAAAAAAAAGATTATAAATACAAATATTTGGGCAGAGAATCCTTCTACATCCCCTCCCCCCTCAGTTTTCATCCAACTTAATTTAAAAAAAAAAAAGTTTTAGAAAACATTTCAAAGGATAAAGGAATTCTGAAAAAGATCTATGGGTGCAGAGTGGAGTTTTTGCATTTATTTAATCTAAAAGATTGCCAATAGTCATGAATCACTCCTCTGTCCAAAGCCTATTTTCTCCCAAGCTTCCAGACTTCACTTAAAATTCAAAAATCAATAAGAAATGAGGAGAAATCCTGTTATTGATTATTGCAGAATTTCTACTTTGCTCTGAAATTTTTTTATCTGCCCACATATCTATTGTAGAAGCTGAAAAACCGTTTACCCCCAATAGATAGTTTCTTCCATAATTTCTGCACTTTATCACTGATGCTAAATCTCCACTTTTAAATTACTGTACTTCATTCAGTAGGAAAAATGGCAAACCATGGTTTATCTGTGGTCAGTAACGGAGTTGGAAGGGACCTTGGGAGTCATCTAGTCCAACCCCCTGTTCACGTAGGAGACCTGTACTAGGGATTCGAACCACCGAACTGCCGACCTTTCTGATTGACAAGCTCAGTGTCTTAGCCTCTAACCTTTCATTTCATTGGCTTGCCTCTCCTTCCTCAAGGAAAGGGTTTCAAATACAGAAGGTCTCGGGGTAAGACAACATACTGGAATAAAGAAGCAAGTAACTCATGTGCTAAGCAATATAAAGAGATGACAATTATTTAAAATTCAGAGGGACGTCCATTATATTGGAAGTCATTTTGTGTATTTTTTACCAGAAAATTTGAGGAAACTTTTAAATGAATGAATGAAAAGGAAGGAAGGAAGGAAGGAAGGAAGGAAGGAAGGAAGGAAGGAAGGAAGGAAGGAAGATGATTATACAATTTTATTCAACGATATTCAGCTTATTGAGTTTGTCTTCTTTAGGCCTTTCATAGTTAATCAATTATAGTGCTAGAAGAAAAATGAAACTTTAACTGGGAAATCTTGTCAATTGAAGGCAGTCCACAGGGAATTAATCTCTATTATGTTTTCAGAGAAATGCCTTAATGCAGGGATGTCAGTCTCGTGTTGTCACGGCATCGTCATGTAATGTATCAGGACTTTTCCCCCTTTCGCTAACCAGACATGGGCGTGGCCAGCACATGACGCATCTGGCCCATGGGCCATGAGTTTGACAGCCCTCCCTTAATGGGTCTATTTTCCTTAAACTGCAAATCTGATTTTAAACCGTTGCCTTGTGCCATTAATTTAGGCTGAATCTTTTTTTTTTTTTTAACACAAGAAATTAATTAAGGTAAAAATGGAAAATGGAGAAATGAAAATCTGTAATTGTGCAATGTTGACTACTTTCATTTATTTCCCTTTGTTAATAATGAAGTGATAAAAGTGTATTGTATCACAGTAATGGAACACTGCTTAATAGTAAATACAATGTTGGGCAATTAATCCTTTGTTGGAAGATATGAAATAATGTTCTCTTTTATGCAGATTATTATCCATATTTTCATCCCCTCAAATTTAGAAGCAAGTAAACTAGTCATCGTAGTTTATAGTCATCAATAGCATGTTTATACATAAGGTGTTCAAGGGAAAGAATTATGTTATATCAAGCTGACAGCTAATTGTTCAGTAGCAATGGTTATTTAACGAGGTTATTCCTTGTTATAATATAAAAGGGAAAATTAACTCCCCTTTGAGCCAGATATTAGCTGACTTTCAACTACGAACAATATTGATTAGTTGATGGTAGAGAAGAGAGAAGCTTGAATATTGCTGAGGTCATTATAGTCAGTAGACCTCAACATATTCCATTTTCTTTCATTTATCTGCATTTGAATTTCTATTTGAAATGTAAATCCCTCCTCCCCATAATCTAAAAAAAAGAAAAAGAAAAAAAGAAATGAGATTACTTTAGAGAGAAAAAAAGAAGAGTTTGGGGGATCAATTACTTAGAGACAGATAATCATTGCAACAAATTGTTCTTAACTTGCTGAAAATCCATGTATGGAATATGGTGGATAGAAGATCTCTAATATCCAGGGGTGAAATCCAGAAAGTTCTGGCAGGTTCTGGAGAACCGGTAGTGGAAATTTTGAGTAGTTCAGAGAACTGGCAAATACCACCTCTGGCTGGCCCCAGAGTGGGGTGGGAATGGAGATTTTGCAATATCCTTCCCCCAGGAATGGGGAGGGGGAATGGGGATTTTGCAGTATCTTTCCCCTGCCACGCCCACCAAGCCACACCACACCACACCCACCAAGCCATGCCCACAGAACCGGTAGTAAAAAAATCTGGATTTCATCATTGCTAATATCTAATTGTTTTAAATACAATTAGTAACTATTACACTGGAATTTCAGGATCTAATCTATTACTTGTGTTGTGTCAATAGAGAATATCTGTGCACGTAGTTTACCTCAGAACTATCCAGCTCTGCCTTATTTTTTTGTGTCAGAATGACAATCCTATCTAGAAAGTAATGTGTTAAAAAAAACAGGAAGAGATAGCTTTTGTTAGACAAGCCCTTGCGCAATTTCTCCTCCAGAGGCTAAAGATAACCATACCTTTTCTTATTCAGCCATGTGGAAAATTAGCAGTCAGAGACTGTCAGACAAAAGTCAAATGTGCCCATTGAAGTAGCACTACCGGTGGTTTAAAAAAAATATTCAGAAGTTACAGGGACTGGGCTCGAGGGCAAGGGATACCCAAAGAGATGGCAGTATTGCTGCTGGGAAAGATAGCAAAGAAATGTGACACTGTTTCTGATTTAAATTCCGGGTTGTAAGAACAAGGTCATTGTGTAAGAGGGTTAGACCAAGGAAGCACCAGCGAAAGCATCTTAAGATGTCTCACTCAATTTTCAAAAGCTGCAATGTGTTACACGAGTAATTGCTTTCATTTTCCCATGGCTAAACATGAATAATAGAAAGTTTAAAATGAATTCTCGGTAGTGTTATGATTTCTGGTGACTGTATGTAGATTAATTCTTGCCCTTGAACATGGTGGAAAATGCTGGAGAAAAAAACCCTGCTAAAAACAAAAGGACTGTAGAATGTCTCCTCTATTTCTTATAATCAGAAATGATGGCAAGGGACTTCATTAGTCCTAGCCAACATGGCCAGTACATAGGGAAAATTGGACTGGTGGCCCAACAATATTTGAAGCAATCAGATTCCCTACCCTATTGTAGAATATTGCATAGGAAAAATGGAATGAGCAGCAAATATTTGATTCTAACCAGGGGTGGGCTTCAAAAATTTTAGCAAGGAGTTCTCTGCCCAGTTGCTGGATGGGCGTGGCCTAGTCAGCTTCCTGCACCACAGCGGGGGGGGGGCGCTTTTTGCCCTTCCTGGGCTCCGGAAGCTTTCCTTGAGCCTCTGGGAGGGCAAAAATGGCCTCTCAAGGCTCCGGAGGTCCTCTGGAGTTCCCGAACTTCCCGAACTTCTGGTAGGCCCATTTTTACCCTCCCCGAGCCTCTGCACACACCCTGCATTTACCTGCATCCAAAACGGGCTGCATGGGGACTCCTGGGAGGGGCAGGGTGGGGTGGTGGGGACAGCAAGGAGTGGGGTTTGGGGGTTCTCCAAACTGCACAGAAACTTAGAGGTTCTCCTGAACCCCTGAGAACCCCCAGCAGTCCACCCCTGATTCTAACTCCTCTTGAACTGCATTGCTAAGCTTTTGATAATTGATTTGAGCATGATTACTAATATAAAAAAAATCCAGCTTCCAATTGAAATAATATCTTGGATGGCATCCTATGCCTATTATTTGGCCTCCTATGGAAGGTACTATTCCTTTTCTATGTGACCTAGAGATCCACAAATCACCTGAACCAGGGACACAAAGAACCATCATTCCGCTCCTGAGGTTCCTTCCTATGGAAATACCTATTTCTTGGCAGTCTACTGATCAGGTAACTGTAGGGCTGTTTTGGAAGCTGAGAAGCATTTTTTTTTTGTAGCAACGAAGACCACTGAGATGAAACACAAAGTAGGAAAGCTTAGAGCAATTCTTTTAAGCATTGTTTGGAGTAGGAAAAACAATATCGTGGCTAATAAGATCATCTGGAAAGTGGTCTAGAATTCCGAAGCTTTGGGGATTATATGGTGTTCTCATATTACACTGCTACTAAGTAAGCTTCATTGATTTTCACTTTCCTTACAGGTGCTGATTATGCCAATTATCATATTTAAAGCCCCAAATGGCATGGATCCAAGTTATTTGTGGTGTTAACTCTTTTGGAGGGTAAAGGTAAAGGTTCCCCTCGCACATATGTTCCCCTCGACTCTCGGGGGTGGTGCTCATCTCCGTTTCAAAGCCGAAGAGCCAGCGCTATCCAAAGACATCTCTGTGGTCATGTGGCCGACATGACTAAATGCCAAAGGTGCACGGAACGCTCTTACCTTCCCACCAAAGGTGGTCCCTATTTCTCTACTTGCATTTTTTAATGTGCTTTTGAACTGCTAGGTTGGCAGAAGCTGGGACAAATAACGGGAGCTCAGCCCGTTATGCGGCACTAGGGATTCAAACTGCTGAACTGCCGACCTTTCGATCGACAAGCTCACTGAGCCACTGCATCCCTATATCTTTTGGAGAGTATCTGCCCCAATTCACCAGGTCAAATAGGTTGGTTGCATTCTAGGTTCTTTCCCTTAAGGACAATCATCTTCATAGTGCCCCCTGCCTTATGGAATATGCTTTGAGATTTGGCAGGTCCTTGGGCTCTTAACTTTCCAGAAGACCTGAAAGTGCTGTCTTTTTCACAAGCATTGTTGGAATTGACCCATAGGGCAGAGAGAGAGAGAGAAAAAAAGAGAGATGGGGAGAAAGGGGGGGGGAGAAGGAGAGGAAGAAAGAGTGGTATTTCAATATTCACATTTTTTATACATTTCCTTTAAAAAACCAGCTCTTATTCATTCAAATTGACTCCCTGTCCCCCATCAATAAAGAAAAGTTTAAAATAAAATGCTGCTGGTTAGTTTCATTAGAGGGAAGTATATATTCATTTGAGAATCATGCCAGAACAACAAAATCTACTGCTCAAGTTCAGTACCTTGTCTCATTATGCTGCATTTCACACTCCATATACAGTTTTGCTTCAATTGAGCTGGAAATGCCCTTTTAGTCTTACTACTGTCATCTCAATTGCCACATTCTTGAGTAAGTTGTCTCCTGGGCAGATCTCTGAATCTCTTGCTTGGCAAAGAAACCGAAGTTTTCGGATAAAAAAGAATAAAATATAGTCTATATAATACTCCAATATTTGGGGGGTGGGTAAGTTAGAATGTCTCCAGGTTCCCACAACATTCTTCTCTCTTTTGTCATCTAAGTGACAAGATTTACATCTATCTCTCTACTCAACCCCGACACAATTTGTGTAATTTCAAATACCTTTATGGTATTAGGAATCTCCAGAGCAGAGTGTGAAAGTCGCAGCATCCTGTTGTCATCACATGACTTTTTTCCCCTTCGCTAAACTGGGGGGTGGGTGGGCATGGCCAGTGCGTGACACATCCAGCCTGCAGACCACAAGTTTGACATCCCTTCTCCAGAGTCTGGTCAAACATGTTTGACCACGATTCTTTGGGAAGGACCTCAAGCACATGGTCGATAAAGTTTATATAAATGGTTTACATGCAAGGAAATATTGAAAAAGTGCATTAGCTATTAGAAACATCTAATCAATTTTATGTATTCCTGTGCTACTGAAGAAGACTTCTATTTGTGGTTGCAGATGCTAACACATAGACATTTTGTAGAATATTTAAAAAAATAATAATGAAATATCTGGCTCAGAATTCCTAAAAAAATAAATCCAAGAGAGGTAAGTGATAATGCCTGGTGTCACAAATCAGATAGACAAAGGTCCTACCACAATAGGAAAAGACATGACACTGAGCTTAATTCATTTTCACACAAGTGAAAATACATACATAACCAATTCAATTTCTTCCTTTCTTTCTTCCATCATATTCTGAGGATGTTATTTCAGAAAATCTCACATGGCGGTAATCAATGCAAGGGCCCTTTGACAACTTACTAAATCATTCCTGAAAATCAAGGGATACAACAAAATAGACAATAAGGAAGATTTTTTTTTTCCTGGCTCACCTTTAATACACCTTACCACTATTGTCAGGTTTTGAGCAATCATGGTGGCCATTGACCCCTGACCATAACCATACATGTAGTCCTTGACTTACAACAGTTTGTTTAATGACCATTCTTTTTTTTTTTAAAGTTTTTTCAGTTTTACTTTTTCTACACATAATATAAAATGTACATTTTCTTATACATAAAGAAAACATTAAAATAAGACATTTTAATTACATTCGGAGTTGCTCTTCTACCCTTTCTTCCTTCTTTTCACAACAAACCTTTTTCTTCTTCTCCCTTCTTTTCCTTCCTAGCCACTCCTACTTTCTCCTTCCTCCTCTCCTACCTCATCCTACTTCCCCTTCTTTCCCCCACTCCTCTCTTCTTTCCCCTTCTCCCCTTCTCTCCTACTCCTGTCCCCTGCCCTTCCTTCCTCTCCTTTTCCCTTTCTTCCTTTCCTCTCACTCCCTCTCCTCTTCCTACCCTCTACTCCTATATTCTACTCATATATACTTTCTTTCAATTTCTTTTCAGATTTATTCTATCAATATTATCTTCATAATTGTATATTATTCTTATACTCTTCTTTCTCCTCCCTTTTCAATTTTCTCTGCTATCATCTATGTTTCTATTTCTTTTTTTGATTTCTCCATCATTTCAGAAGAAACTTAAGACAGAAGTGACCATTCAAAGTTAGAACGGCATTGAAAAAAGGAGCTCATGACCATTTTTCACACTTACAACCATTGTAGCATCCCTGAGGCATGTGATCAAAATTCAGACACTTGGCCACTGGTTCATATTTATGGCTGTTGCAGTGTCCCAGGGTGTTGTGGGCTGTGCAGCTAGTAGCTGATTCCGACAGTGAGGAGGCTGGTGTGGTGCTGCGCCAGCAGCCTGTGCAGCTGGCACTCTAGTCAGACAATGAGGATGCTGGAGAAGATGTGGTGCCAGAGGCGGGGCTCAGCCAGGGCCTTCAGAACCTCCAAAAGCTCCCATAAGTGAAGAGGAAGAAGAGGAGAAGCCTCTTCTCAATGCATGGGTATGCAGAACTGCTAAAAGGCAGGAGTGGCTCCTCAGGAGGAGGTCTCCTCGAGAGTAAGGCTTGGAGCTAATTGGCCACTCCCTTAGCCTATTTAAGGAAGGACGACGACTGAGGCAATTTGCAGGGAACAACTTCGTCCACTCTCCTTTGCGTCTTGATCTTAGTTCTCTTATCAGTTTCCTGCAAATTGCTTCTGGACTTTCTGCCAACCATAGTAAGATTATGATTATTTATTCTTTGGATTCTTGTAGGCTGTTCAGAAAGTTAATTAACAGCCTTTTTTTTTTGAAAAAGACTGATTTAATTTAGTAAACTAAGGTTTGTACAGACTTTGTGTGTGCTGCGTTCTTTGGGGTCCATAGCTGGGGCAGAACACAGGGTTATGTGATCACCTTTTGCAGCTTTCCGACAGGCAAAGTCAACGGGAGGAAAGCCAGCAACAACTATGTCACTATCTCAACAACTGGAGCGATTCACTTAACAGCAAGGTCAAGAAAGGCTGTAAAATGGGGCAAAATTCACTTTAAAATGTCTCATTTAACAACGTAAATGTTGGGCTCCATTGTGGTCATAAGTCAAGGACTACTTGCATTCACGAACTTTTGTGGGTCTACTTTGGTAATGCTGCAGGAAAGAAATCTAGCACTTTACTAAATGTTAGCACCTTTTAAATGTTTTTTTCCCCCTGAAGTGAATAATCCTCTTGGAGCTGTGGTGTGAATAATAAACACAACTAGCAAGACGTCTCAGCAAGAAATGCAGTTTTGCTTTTGAGCACTGCAGAATTAGTTACTATTAAAGGTGTAAACGATCGACTGTGCGTGACTTTGTTCTATGGTCTCTAAGGGTGGTGACAATTTTCAGTAAAGCTCTCTTGCTACAGTATTGATGCAGAAGATTTCAGTTGTAATATAGGTGTGCATTTGGTGAAAATGGTACACCTTGCTGGTTTGCTCTGTTCAATGCGTCCAGCTTCATAAATCTGAAAATATTGATTTGAAATGATAGTGAAAGCTTTTTATTGATTTTTGTTTTCTTTTAAAAAAAAAAAATCTGCACCATGTAATAGCAAAGGAGATAATCTGGAAATAGAGATCCATCCAATACCCTGTTTTTCCCCAAAATAAGACATCCCCTGATAATAAGCCCAATCAGGCTTTTGAGTGCATGGCAATAAGGCCAAGCGCTTATTTCAGGGTTCAAAAAAGAAAAAAAAGACAGGGTCTTATTTTCGGGGAAACACAATATATATATATCTCCATGGATATTTTTAGCAGCACTGAAAACTGCTTTAACATTTATTTATTTGTAAAATTTATGTTCTTTCCCTATCTAGGACTCTGGGAGGCTAATTTGCCTAATCAAAAAGCAACTCTTATTCCAAAATTGTCTTTTCTGCCTTTAAGTAGTGTCAGCATATAAATAGGTTTGACTGATTACTTAGCATAAATGAGTCCTCTTCTTCACTGTTCTTCTCTCTAATCATTCATGTAAATAGATCAGGAAGCAGTGATGGTTCAAATGGCTTTGTTTGCTCCTAGGAGTTTTGGGAATTGAATGTAACTTATGAATGCATAATAGGGCTATGCAGAGCTTCAAATGAAGGCTTTACTTTGATGGAACTTTGAATAAATTCTTCCAGCCAACTGTCTGCTTTACTTCTTGGAAAGAGTCTGCTTTACTTCTAACGGAGAAGTAGCTGTAACTGCACAATTCGTACTATAACATAAGTTTAAGAGGAGTGAGAAAAAGAGACATCTCTAGCTGTAGAGAACTTTGAACAAACATTTGAACAAACATTTCTCCTACAGCCTGTTGGAAGAAATGTCCTTCTGGGTTCAGTTCCAAATGGGGAAAAAAGACACTGGAAACATGGTGGCTGTTTGGAAAGATGGTTTTAATGGATCACATGCTTTGAAGATGTTGGGTGAAGAAAAAAAGGGAGGAGATGCTGAGACTCCCTGGGTTTTATACCCTCACTGGCTTTGAACTTCCTGGGGCACAGGAAGAGTATCTTGATTGGTTGCTCTCAGAGGTCATGGTTAGCTTTGTAGATTGTCTGTGTGTTGGGTTTGGTTGAATCTTGTTGGGTGATGCAATGAAGGGCAATTAAATGACTCTGCCTGAAGGAGGTAGATCTTTGTTATATAGAATGGACTGGCTCAGGCCTTAATGGCCCATTGACAAAGGTGGGGAGCTGAGTTTCTTCTTCTCTGAGTTTCTACTTCTCTTTTAGTGGAAATATTTTGCCTTTTTAGTATATCCTAAAATATTTCATTTTTCTAGGAAGGGGTGGGTTTTAACTTCCAACAAGCCCAAATGAAGAGATTTCTTAGGCAGGACATTAGCCATAACATGTAACAGCTCCAGCATGGATGGTGAACTTTCTAGAGTCACCCCAAAGGTGCTTTTTCAAGAGGCAACTGGGCTTTCTTTGGTTTTCCTTAAAGATGTTTCTCTTCTCATCCAAGAAGCTTCTTCAGTTCTGAA
This sequence comes from Pantherophis guttatus, assembly GCF_059756535.1. Taxonomy (NCBI): domain Eukaryota; kingdom Metazoa; phylum Chordata; class Lepidosauria; order Squamata; family Colubridae; genus Pantherophis; species Pantherophis guttatus. The sequence continues at coordinate 114,601,496 of NC_142067.1, read as the reverse complement.
GCACCTTTAGGACAACTGCAACCTGGATGATTGAGAATCTCCATAAACCTTCTGGAGTCATATCACCCAAATCCTGACTACCCAGCTGCAGAATCCATAAGATGAGACAAATATGGGAATGACAAGCCTGTATGGAAATATTTCTTGAGTACTTTTCTGGTGTTCACGAGAAGGCAAGTAATGCCAAAGGATTTTCTGCTGCCTGAACTGAAGTTGGTCAGCTTGAGTTTTCACTGCACATGTTAAGAGACCCTTGTGAATGACTCCTCTGAAAGTTGCTATCTATGCTGAGATCTTCAATTTCATCTCTTTATTATGATTGTCTCACCATCTATTGCATTTTGACATGTGTTGGACATATCCTGCTTGACACCCTGGCTACATTATAGCTGCAGGGTGGGCTCTAAATGCCCACAGCTGAAGGACGGCACCCAAAAGCAAGAAAAGAATACCGAAAATCTCATTTCACACTCTCCCAACCAGTGGCAGCTGACATGCAGTAGAGAAAAATCAAGAGGTATGAAAATAAAACCCAATTTTATGCTTTTATCAGTTGAGAAATGATGCCAAGTGAAACCTTGTGCAACAATGGCTCAGAATGATTCAAAGCCACATGACTCAGTTTGTCAAAACCAATCAGGTGTGTTTCTTTGCTTCAGTGAAGTTAATAAAGTTATCCCCAAAGTTTAAATAACTTTATGAAAAGGAAACCACTAAGCGTATCATGTGGGCCTAATGTTATTTTTTTAAAAAAAATCTCCCTAGCATTTTCTCTGAAAGTTCAGGGTACACTTATTTTAATCAATGGAGTGTTGATTCATTAGCTGTGACAAGAATTGACTGACTGGTATGTCACCTGAGTCTGATATCAGGGACTGAGAGAGAGCAACTGGCCTAAAATCACCCTGCTGGCTTTCAGCCTATGGGAATTCTCAATGGTCCAGGTCATGATTGTCCCAAAGTAGTGGTGAGTTGTCCCCGGTTCGCACCGGTTCTATAGAACTGGTAGTAAAATCGGTGGGAGGCTCCGCCCACTGACCCTGACGTCAGCAAAACGCTTCTGCGCATGCGCAGAAGAGTACGTGCACACACGAACAAAGCAAGCACGCACACGCGACCCCGTTGCGAACCGGGAGTAAAGGTAAGTAGAACCCACTCCTGTCCCAAAGGTTCTTTTCCAAAAGACGAGTGGATTTTTTTTGTTCTCTTTTTTCTTTGAAAACATTTTGCTTCTTATCCAACAAGTTTCTTCAGTTCTAACTGACTGGTCATGAATGGAAGGATTTATATTCTTTGCAATTATCTGGTTGTTAGCTCTCTGAGAGTAGTTGATATCACTTGGGGGTTTAACCCGTAACCACAGACCTATGGTCATAGTGATCGCAACAGTTTTCCAAAATATTTGGAACACCCCTATTTTTAGAAATGGACCATTCTGATTACAAATAGCTTTTGTTTTCCCTCCAATAAGAGTGTACGCAGCATCACGCTTACATAAGTTATTTGGTGTTTTCTGTAGCAGTATTTGAATTTGAATTGCGGTCATTTTGACCGCAGATCTTTGTTAATGTATATATTTTTTATAATGTCAGGGCCAAGTTTTCCGCCAAAAAGAGTGTGATTTTGTGACCCAAACTTCGAAGAAACTATCCTAACATGGTATGAAGAAGCAGAGAGTGATCTGAGTGAAGTGGGAATCAGATTGCAATGGAAATTTTGTAATGGACGATGAGGAACCCACAGCTGCCACCGATTCTGACATCAGCGATGATGAAGCTCCTGATGAAATTGATGACCAGGTATAATCTAATTCATGCAATAATTCATGGCTTAGGACCTGGTTATTTACGGGACTGCCTACTACCACCAATAGCCTCCCACTGGCCGGTACGCTTTCATAGAGAGGAGCTCCTCTGGGTGCCGTCGGTCAAACAATATCAACTGGCGGCCCCTAGGGGGAGAGCCTTCTCTGTTGGGGCACCTACTATCTGGAACGAGCTCTCCCCGGAGATACGAAGGATCCCGGATCTGCGCACCTTCCGCTGCGCTCTTAAGACCTTTTTATTCCACCAGGCGGGCCTGGCCTAATCTTTTCCCTTTTTTTAATTATGTAAATTTTAATTGTTTTTTTTAAAATGATTGGGGTTTTAATACGTTTGGGCCAAATTTGTTTAATTCGATTTTACTTTGTTTTTAAATTTTGTATCTATGTATTTTTACTGTTTGGCTATTCACCGCCCTGAGTCCTCCGGGAGAAGGGTGGTATATAAATTAAATAATAAATAAATAAATAAATAAATAAATAAATAAATAAATAAATAAACAAACAAACAACAACAACAACAACAACAACAACAACAACAACAACAACAACAATAATAATAATAATAATAATAATAATAATAATAATAATTTATATGGCAAGAACAAATTCAAATGGTCTTCTGCACCTTTTGGAAGCAATAGATCCAGAATCGCTAGTCACACTATTGTAGTGCAATTATCTGGACTATGGCCAACAGCTAGAGCAGTCATTATGACCTCATGTCTGTAATAGCATAGCTGAAATAGTACATCTGTGGTTAAGGGTTAATCTGTATCTTCAGAGTCATCTGAATCAGAGGCAAATGGGAAATGGTTTTGAAGACAGCTAAGTTCACATTCTGGCAGAGAGGACTACTGGTTTAAAAGAAGGGTCAAGGAGCCCATCAATGTTAAAATTGAACAGTTCTCTGTCAACAAAGGGAGGGATATGACACCACCTAACTCCTATCTACAACACAGTTTTCTCAGCAGTCCCAAGAGGGCTCCACACTCATTTATTCCATACTCTGATTCAAGTGACTCTGAGGATACAAATTAACCCCTCCAAGTAGCCTCAATGACTCTCAGAGAGCTAACAACTGACCTTCAGAGTGCTAACGACCAGATGACTCAGGAGTGGGTTCTAAATTTTTTTACTACTGGTTCTGTGGGCGTGGTTTATTTTGTGGGTGTGGTTTGATGGTCATGTGACAAAAATTCTTTAGGATTTAACAGAGGTACTGGTCTACCAGGCTTTTAACTGCTTGCAGAGCCATACCGATTTGTTTTTGGAGCACACTGGTCTACCACCACACTGCTTTTTACCACTGATCAGCTGTAGGGCAGCCCTTTGAGGCACCGCAGCAAGATTTTAAACAGTTTTTTGCTGCTCTGCCACCACAAAGAGCATCAGAAACCACTTTCAGGCAGCTTGGCCTCAATTGCCAATCTACCACCACCGAGTGGATCGGTTTTAGCCAATCAGTTGGGAGGCTTCTTGGCTTCTCAATTTAAAGCTAAAGTGTTTTTTTTTTCTTTGTTAAGTGAGCCTGATTTTTTCCTTCTAGCCAATCAGCTGGGACTCGGGAGGCAGCGAATAGATTGGGGGCGGGGCCAGGCAGAGGTGATATTTACCGGTTCTCTGAACTACTCAAAATTTCCACTACCGGTTTGCAAGAACCAGGGAGAACCGGTAGCAACCCACCACTGAGATGACTACAAAGAACACAAATCCTTCTGTTTCCACATCAGTCAGCTAGAACTGAAGAAGCTTCTTGAAGGAGAAGCAAAACTTTTTCAAGGGAAAAAGAAACCCCAAGAAAGTCTATTTGCTTTCTGGAAAAGTACTTTTGTGCCTAAGGCAGAACTAGAACACATAGTGACTTGGTTTCTAACCTGGTGCCTTAACCACCAGATCACACTCTCACATATATGACTATGATTTATATAATTGTAATTATAGGAAAAGACCTGCATTTACAAAGCCATGTTAGTATATGTTAGTGTTAGTGTATGTTCTTTTATGTACACTGAGAGCATATGCACCAAGGCAAATTCCTTGTGTGTCCAATCACACTTGGCCAATAAAAAAATTCTATTCTATTCTATTCTATTCTATTCTATTCTATTCTATTCTATTCTATTCTATTCTATTCTATTCTATTCTATTCTACTCTACTCTACTCTACTCTACTCTACTCTACTCTACTCTACTCTATTCTATTCTATTCTATTCTATTCTATTCTATTCTATTCTATTCTATTCTATTCTATTCAGATTGGACATTTTAGAGACATCTATGGTGAGATTAGAAAAATGCTATAAGCAGAAAATGGCAAATCGGAAAAAAAACCAACCAGATGTAAAGTCAGTGAAAAGGAACAGAAAGTGATTGCAAGTACTGTATGGAATGTCAACAAAATATGATGAATATCTACACCAAATATCATACTCCTGAAATGGTATGCCAGTAAGAAAAGGGAATTAATCAGATTAAAAGAGACAGCCTCAATATAACATGATGCCCTAGTCCTGTGATGGCAAACATATGGAGGAAGCGGCACGCAGAGCCATCTCTCCAGCCACGCCAGCCGTCGCCCATTGCTCTTCTGGTTTCTGGCACACATGGACACTGCCCAGCTGGTTTTCGTGCATGTGGGAGCTCTGGAAACTGGAAGAGCAGTTCCCTGCTGTGCATGCATGCGCCAGGAAGTTGAGCTTCTGGTTTCCGGTGCTCCCCCATGTGCACAGTCCCATTTTGGCACTCAGTGCCAAAAAGGTTCGCCAATACTGCCCTAGTCAGCAAATGCCATACTATGAAAGGTTGAACTACCATGCTTAGAAAGGGAATGAAATAGAAAACCAATTTTTTAAAAAATTAGGAGAGAAGCTAACAGTGAAAATATTGTAACTACGACACCATCATGACCCAATGGCAAAGTATCCTAATTATAATAAATGAGGATGGAGCAACCCCTCTTCCTAAACCTGAAACTCCAAAAGACAAATTGTGTGTTTTTTGGGATAGGAAAGCATACGAGTGCACTAGCTAAACAGCAAAGATGTGGCACTTTGCCACAACTGCCAGCAACAGGAAGGAAGGAAGGAAGGAAGGAAGGAAGGAAGGAAGGAAGGAAGGAAGGAAGGAAGGAAGGAAGGAAGGGCAAAAAACCCCCACGATTTTCCAGTATTTTGGGTACCTTGTCTTTGTCAAAATATATTTAGGAATAATGTTCATGGGACAACTCACCATGGCCAACTCATCATGGCCAACTTGCCATGGGACAATTTGCCACAGGACAATTTAACAATTCAATTTAATTATTTAAAATAAAATAAAAACATATGTTATTTTTTGTCATTCACATTTCATTCTGTCCCTCCTTTTTCATCCATTCTTTAATGATTCTATTCCACAATTTCCTTTACATTGTTGTAACTCTTGTCCTGCAGCAAATTGCCCAGCAGTGAGTTGGCCATGGCAATTTGGCCATGGCAAATTGTCATAGACCTGAAAGTGAGTACTCCTGTCTTGTTCCTTTCTATATTTCACAAATCTTGATCAATGCTCACAACCTTATGCCACCAGGCTTGAAATTTTGGGCTTGGACAACCTAGAACTACGTTTCCTATGGTCTGACCTAACCATAGTACACAAAATTATCTGCTAAAACATCCTACCTGTCAATGACTACTTCAGCTTCAACCACAATAATACACAGGCAAACAATAGATACAAACTCAAGGTAAACCACTTGAAACTCGATTGCAGAAAATACAACTTCAGCAACAGAGTGGTCAATGCCTGGAATGCACTACCTGACTCTGTTTGTTACTTCCCCAAACCTCCATAAATTTAACTTTAAACTGTCTACTGTTGACCTCACCCCATTTCTAAGAGGTCTGTAAGGTGTGTGCATAAGCACACCAGTGTGCCTACCGTCCCTGTCCTACTGTCCCCATTTATTTGTACCAATTTCCTATGTTCATATCCATGTTTATACTTATTCCTATTATCTTGTGCATGTTTGACAAACTAAATAAATAAGTAAAATAAATAAATGTTCCATTCACAATTATTTGTGCTTGTTGTGAAACATATATTGATTGCATTGATGTAATTCTTGCCAAAATCCATATCTCCCAAAATTTTAATCAGAGGAATTCAGTTTAAATTGTTAAAAGCTTTCTCTGCATCAAGAAATATTAAAACAAGCTATTTTTAATTATGTGCTTCCAAGTAACATCTAATTAGTGTACATCTCTAATACCATTTATTAATTGTCTCTTCAGTAAAAATAAAACAAAACACATTAGTCTTTGTGGATAAAATATTTTCCAGTCTTTCAGTTCAAATTGTTGTGAATACCTTATAATTTTATTAATTAATTTTATTAATTAAATTTATATGCCACCCCTCTCCGAAGACTCAGGGCGGCTAATAATCACTGTTCAGTAATGATATTGGCCTATAATTTTTTGGCAAAGTAAAATCCTGTCATTCTTTAGGAATCAACATATCTGTCTGTCCCCATCTCACACACGCACACAAACAGATAGTCAGGGGTTAAATAAAACTGGCAGACAACAAATTCTTTTGATAAGAGGATTGGCAGCAACCCAGTAGCTGCTTGCCAAGAACTTTAGTCATAGAGGGAGGGGTTGTTCCTCCGACAGATAAACCCAAACAAGATACACACAGTTCAAGAATTGTCAAGTCCAGTCCCAATTAAATCCAAGGCAGATAATCGTTGTTTCAAAGATACAATGTGACTCACTAGTAGTTTGTTATGTCCGTCACAGAGTCTGAATGGCCACCTCACCCCCTTTTATCCCCTGTGGGGTGTGGTCCAGTGACTCAGCCTAATCTCTGGCACGCCTCCTATTCTGCTGCGTGCACCTGTCTCTCCGACGCTGGCGTGGATCCAGCCAAGACTTATCTCCGTCACTGTCCGACTGCGAGGAGATACCTGGCTCCTGGCCAATCTCTTATCCTTCAGGAGACACTGCCAGAGAGGCATTGCCAGAGAGGAGGGTCCTGGAGAGGGAGGCCTGGCCAACTCCTCTCCTTCATGTTTGGAGCCTTCTCCCTCCAATAACACAGGCTCAGGTAATGGAGCCACAACAATATCCCTGTCTAACTATCCAGTATATTTCTGACATCTAAAATGGAGTTCATCTTTTTGTTGCAAAAGTAACAAAAGCTCATCTTCAGTGGTAAAATCTAAAATTTGTTACTACTGGTTCTGTGGGTGTAGCTTGGTGGTGGTGGGGATAATGTGACTGGGTGGGTGTGGCCAATTTTTTTTTTTTACTTTTAAAACCATTTTTTCTACAATCTCTTCGGCGAAGAGGTTGTAAAAAAATGCTTTCAAAAGGTTCTGACGATCCCAGCTGAATTGCCTGATCGGCAGAGGCTTTTTTAAAAGGCAACTCAGCTGGGATCATCAGAGGCATTTTTTTTCTTTTAAAAACCTTTGATGATCCCAGCTGAGCCGCACGATCATCAGAGGCTTTTATTTTTTTACTTTTAAAAGCATTTTTTGGCCAAAAAGGTTGTAGAAAAAATGCTTTTAAAAGTAAAAAAAAAGCCTCTGATGATTGTGCGGCTCAGCTGGGTATGGGGTGGGGGTGGGGCAGGGATTTTTGCTACCTCCATCACTACTGGATCAGGTGATCCCGTCCGAACCAGGAGCATTTCAACCCTGCTCATCTTCAAAATATTTATATTAAGAATTTGATTAACCCACCTTATATAGTATCTCTACCTTTATTCATTGCCATGTATTACTTTTTAATAGCATCAAAATTTCTCTTATTTTAATGATCCATTCTTCATTCATCTTTGGGTGTCTGTTAACTTTGGTAGATTTTGTTTCTTTAAATATTCATCTGCCCTCACGGGTCGCCATAATTTCCTCATTTTGTAATTTTAATATCATTTTCTTTTTATTCTTTTTTCTCAGTCTGTAAGCAAGTCATTTCCCTGGTTTATTTGCTGACATAAAGTTCCTTTGTTTAACAAATTCAATTTTATTTCCATTGCTCTCACCATTAGCACAGAAAGTTATGCTGTAGAAGTTTAATTTGCTGTGAGATATTTTTTCCTCCCCAGAGATCTCATTAGTTCCTCCTCTTTTATCTTTGTATCATTTAGAATCTTTTGCATATTTTCTTTTCTTGTTCAATTTATTGTTCTGCTGAATAAATCGTCCTCATATGACTGCATTGCTGGCATTCCATACTACTTAATATCTGTAACCTTACTGAGATTATTCTCAAAAATTATATAAAATTGTTTTTATATTTTTCTCCTATTATTTCACATTGGAATAATATTTCATTTCAACTCATCTGCACTTTTCAGCTTTCGTCTTGCATATATATTAAAGTCACTGGACTATGGACAGAGAAAGGCTTTGGCAATATTTCAACTTTGTTAACACCAGTGGCCAAACTGATGGAAGTCCAAAATGTCTGTTCTGGAGTAAGATCTGTATCTTTCTGAAATATAAGTAGCAATAGCAATAGCACTTAGACTTATATACCGCTTCACAGTGCTTTACAGCCCTCTCTAACCATTTTACAGAGTCAGCCTATTGCCCCCAAAAATCTGGGTCCTCATTTTCCCCACTTTGGAAGGATGGACGGCTGAGTCAATCTTGAGCCTGGTGAGGTTTGAATTGCCAAATTGCAGGCAGCTGGCAGTCAGCAGAAGTAGGCTGCAGTACTGCACTCTAACCACTGCGCCACCAAGGCACAGTGTTACCAAGTAAATACAAGTATGAATTACCTCTCAATTTGTTCAATTGATATATGGAGAATATAATATTGATCATTTTGAAGTATACTTTTGGGAACTTGTTCTTCATCATGTTAATCCCTTTTGCTGATGTTCTGTTTTGTTGTAGGCAAACTGTTATAGGAAGACTGTTCCATTTCAGTCTTCCATTACGCACCAATTTTCATACAACAGCTCCAATAACTTTCTGATATGTCCAAAGAAAAAAATTCAATTTATTTTCACTTGGAGGATAAATTTCCATTAAAAGGACCTTATTTTTTTTAAAATTAAAGGTAATCTCCCCCTTCCACCACATATCTGATCGATAGAATCGTTTTTCGTTGCAATGGTGGATTTATGTACAAAACAACTCCATTCTTTTCTTTAGCTGATATAAATCTTTCTCCTAACAGCAAATTGCTATGATGCCCAAATGACATGCATGTGTACATGCATGCACAGTAACACGATCCCATAAAAGCAGTGATCAGCTATTTGCATTCTGGTTTGCCTTCTCTTGATCTCCCAGGAGGCACTTATATAAACCAAAAGTTGATCCTAAAAATCTTCCCAGAATCCTTTGTGAATTACATGTTGTCATTAATTTCAACTTGATGAAGGATATTTGTTCTCGAGTTAGGAATGACTCAGACTCCAGGACTCCCCAGACTCCAGGACTGGCCCATGTTCCTCACCAGCCTCCTCACTATCTGACTCTGTTGCTAGCTCCACAGTATGCCAGCAGACCACAACAGATTCTGTATTGCTCGGAACTTTAGGATTATACATCATATCTAAAGTCCATAATAGCAGATTCTCTGCTGTTAACATTTGCTCTTCAATTCCATGGAGGCTGGTGATAACAAAATGAGACAGGGTTATTTCTCATCCCCAACTTGTCCCCTGTAGTTTTAATTGTTTGGGAGATTAGAAGACTTGAATGGAAGTAAGCTGAAGTAGGCTGAGGAGTTCTATAAAGGCATTGCAGTATGTCATTTTATGTCAGATGAGCTGCCTTAAATAACCAAGAGCTTTGTAGAACAGTGACCTCTATCTTTTCAGAGTGTAGCTCTTTCTTTCTCCCACTCTCTTTCTTTCTCCTTCCATGCCCCCCCTCCCCGTCCGCATACACACACGAAGAATTTGCATTTTATAACTGTAATTTAGGTGAATAATTATCTGAGGTTTAAATTACCTAGATTTAATTATCTGAGATTATCTGAGAGTTAAATTATTTGAAAAGAACTCTGTTGAAAAGTGAATGCAGTGGTTCTTGTAACATTAATATATGAGGTAGGCAGATAAACACACTGGAGAAATTAGGAATGCCTAGGTGCATTCGTTTCCTGCTAAATTGAGCAACTTTAAACTAAGAATTAATTGTCTCAGGGATAATCAAGACCTGGAAACAGATATTGTCACTTCAGCAAGATAACAGGGATCATAGCCTTCCATCTGTGACTTTAACTGATGAGATAGATAGCTGTATTTTATGCAATGAGAAAGTTATACCATTCATATTGTGGCTTGGTGCTTAAATAAACTGTGAGAATGACTCTAATTTCAAGTCAGATAGTTGCCGGGCCTTTTTACTTGGACTGTGTGAGAAATGATGAATCATCTTCAAACGTATTAGCAATTCTACATATAAAAAAGAGAGAGTGAAATGAAGTTATAGTAGAAAGATTCTATGAAAGATGCATTTTGCAATTACCTTGACAATACTATTCTATAGATGTAATCCTGAATACATTTATTGTAATAAATTCTACTGAACAAAATAAAATGTTTTTTTTCTGAGCATAGAGAAACTTAATTCCAAATTTTGAAGAAACATTAACCTGCAAAATGATTATCGCAATTCAGAAGGCAGAAAGTTGTATGCTTTCATTAAGATTTCAGTTAATTAATCATTAATCTCTTCATTTACTGCATATTCCATTGAACTGCTAAGTTAGCTTTTTGAGCCATTTATCATTTTGTAGAATAGAAAGAAAACGGCTAATCCCAGGCACAAGGAAAGATGCAATCCATCAGTTAAATCAGCCCATCGCAAATACATCATAGTTCTGTAATTATGAATTCAATTTTTTTCCCATTCAAAACAAGATAATGATACTGGAAAGCCAAATTGTCATACCCGTTTGTAGGTTTGACAAAGTGATTTCATTTTAAATTTATGCAATGTCTTTTTCTTTTTTTACAATACCATTAAAGTGTCATTTTCTTTTTTGTTAGGTCAGTCAACCAGTTATTTTCTGTTCTTCCTTTTTTGAGTGGTATTTTTCTCATTCTGTTTTGAATAGAACCCAGCACCCTTCTGCTTTAACAGATGAGTGATTTTTTTTCCTCTCTCAACGGAGATTAACAGGGATTAATATTAGTAGTATGGAGTTTAATAGTTTCTGTTCACTTCAAACATTTTAAAAGATTAAAACAGCCACTAATGTATTTCCACCATGCTAATGTCTTGAAGCTAATGTTTTGATCAAAAGTTGAAGTGGGATTTGAAAAGTTGAAAATGGATTGTGGATTTGGAGTTATATTCAGCATATGAATTTACCACCTATTCAGGACATAAAATGCGGAAAAAGCATATTACTTGGCATACACATAGTTATTGCTAGAGAATCATCATACATCAAGAGGAAAAAACATTAAAGCTAAAGTTTTTCTCACAGTATGGAGATTATTAACTTCTGGACAAGCATCATGTATGTGCAGTGGTGAAATCCAAATTCTTTTACTACCGGTTCTATGGGCATGGCTTGGTGGGCATGGTGTGGTGTGGTGTGGCTTGGTGGGTGTGGCTTGGTGGATGTGGCAGGGGAAGGATACTGCAAAATCCCCATTCCCTCCCCATTCCTGGGGGAAGGATATTGCAAAACCTCAATTCCCACCCCACTCTGGGGCCAGCCAGAGGTGGCATTTGCAGGTTCTCTGAACTGCTCAAAATTTCCACTACCGGTTCTCCAGAACCTGTTAGAATCTGCTGGATTTCACCCCTGTGTATGTGTCAGCAGCATGAAAAAGAAAGAAGTGAAACTATACCTTTTTTTTTTTTTTTGCACTTGGGAGCAGATGTGGCCAGATTGACACCCTTCCTATTCCCACTTTGCCAAAACTAAGGTCAGTTTAGCACTAGCAATAGCACTTAGACTTATATACCCCTTTACATTGCTTTACAGCCCTCTCTAAGATGTTTATAGAGTCGGCCTATTGCCTCCAACAATCTGGGTTCTCATTTTACCCACCTTGGAAGGATGGAAGGCTGAGTCAACCTTGAGCCTGGTGAGGTTTGAACTGCCAAATTGCAGGCAGGCAGCAGTCAGAAGAAGTAGCCTGCAGTACTGCACTCTAACCACTGCGCCATCACAGCTTATTCCTTTCTCCCCAAAAAAAGGCACATAAAAGTTTCCAGTCTCAGAAATGATACAGACTTATTTATAAGCCAATAAAGAAGAATATTTGTAGCTCAGGGTTGAAATGAGAGGTCCTTGGTACTCTCTAAGTGTTGTTGTTTTTTTTGGCAGATGTTTCATTACCCAAACTAGGTAACATCATCAGTCTTAGCATCAGTGCTAGTTTGGGTAATGAAATGCCTGCAAGAAAACAATCAAATTCAGATAGCACCAAAGATCCCTAACTCATTAGCCTCCATAGTGGTGTCCCAGCAGTTTACCTAGTTGAGTTGTCAGGGTAATGAAGATTTAAAGCTGACCAGCTGCTGTAAGGCTGTAAACCAAGATGATGAAATGAGAATGAGTCAGCAGAGTTACTGCCACTTTAAGAAGCTGTCTATATAAGGGAGGACATTAGAGGGCATCTCTCTCTCCTCGTGCATCATTCTCCTCACCGTGTTCTATCTGCATTGTAGTTCTCCGTGTAAAGGTGAAGAATGATTGCTTGTCTGGTATGTGCCTACCACTTGTATGTTTGTATATAGAAGTCTTGTATATAATCCACTGTTTGTAAAACAAACCTCTGTATCCTGTATTTTGCTCCTGGGTGGTCTCAAAATAGTAGTCACACTGTAAACACTCTGATAGGTTATGGGCCCAGTCCAGAGAGAAGGCCAGAATGACTAGTAAATTATGTAATTTATATAAATTATAATGTTCATAATCATGTTTATACCTATATCTGTTATCTAATACATGCTTGACTAGATAGATAGATAGATAGATAGATAGATAGATAGATAGATAGATAGATAGATAAACCAGAGAGAAGAGAAACCCAGTGAGAGCTTGCACCAGAGCCAGAGGGGTTGTGCAACATGGTTTGATAGTGGCTAGTAGTTTGTAAAAGAATGCAGGCAGCATGGCCTCCATCGGCATAATGGGAGGAGTTTCTAGGTGTCTCGGCTGAATGAGACAAACTACCTCTCCTGGAATGTAAAGATGGAGATGTACCTGTGGAGGAAGGAGTTGTGGACTGTGATTCATATCCTGGCTTTTTCCAGAACATGCCAACATTCATAGGCAGTTTCACCCCAATCAAGCCTTTAGCCTACAAAAGGGGAAATTAAGTCATTGTGTGTGTGGGGTGGCAGGTATATGGGAGAAAAGGAGAAAATAACACTGTAGGCAGATGAGAAAGCGATGACTTGGCACTCAAAAAACATGGCAAGTGAGAGATCTGTTGTCAGCAACCAGAACCGCAGCATACAATTAAGAAGCACAGGTTGATGTGATTCCTGCCAGGAGTTTAGCTTGGGAGCTCAACTGGAGTGCTTGAGAACAACAATTGGAACTTGGCTATTAGAAAAAGAAGATTAAACATAAAGCAGCATCTAATTCCAAAGAATGCAAGAACTCTTGGAGGAAGCAAAGGCTGTATGCCATTTTTACATTTTAAGACTTTAAGACTTTTACCTAAGGACTAACCATCAAGGACTTACTTAGGTCACTATGCAGTGAAGTCTAGGCGAGTGGAGTTAACCCAGAACAACAGCCTTTTGTGGGGGGACGGGGGAGGCTTCAAAAATGTTAGCAAGGGGTTCTCTACCCAGTTGCTGGGTGGGCGTGGCCATGGTGGGCATGGCCTAGTCAGGCTCCTGCACCATGGTGGGGGGCATTTTTACCCTCCCCAGGCTCTGAAGGCTTTCCTTGAGCTTCTGGAAGGCTTTTGCTCCTCAGGCTCCAGAGGCTCTCTAGAGGCCAGAAATAGGCCCATTTCCAGCCTTCTTGAACTTCCGTTAGGCCCGTTTTTCGCCCTCCCTCAGCCTCCGTGCATGCCCTGCATTACTTGCATCCAAAATGGGCCGTGTGGGGGCTCCTGGGAGGTGTGGAGTGGGGTGGGTGGGGCCAGCCAGGAGTGGGATTTGGGGGTTCTCTAAACTGCACAGAATTTTAGCTAACTGCACAGAATCTCTGAACCCCTGAGAACCCCCAGTAGCCCACCCCTGGGAGGGGGAGAGGAAAGTATGTGTATTACATGTCTAGGGAGATGCTTAATCATCCAGATCATGGTTGTCCCAAAGGTGCTTTTTCAAGAGGCAACTGGATTTCCTTGTTTTTCTTTGAAGATATTTCACTTCTCATCTGAGAAACTTCTTCAGCTCTAACTGGATGGTGGGGAATGGAAGGACTTATATTCCTTGCAGACAGCTGGTCATTTGCATTCTTTTAGAGACTTGTTGTGGCCACTTGGAGGTTTATCTGTGTCCTCAAGGTCACCTGAGTAGTGCAAGAAGGCTCTACACCCATTTGCACTACTCAGGTGACCCTGAGGTCATAGGTAAACCTCCAAGTGGCCTCAAAGACTCTCTAAAAGGATGCAAATGGCCAGCTTTCTGTAAGGAGTATACAGTCAATAGACAATAAGACACTTGAACCACAGCTCCAGCCTGAACCAGTAATGTTGTCTGCTTTGCAATCTGGGAAGGTGAAATAGACATGCCAGCCTCTAAGCTGAAGCTGGCCTACATCCATTTAAAGTCCAGTTGCAACATCCTATGTGGGGAAAGAAACTCCTGTTTATCACAGCCAATAAGAATGCCCATAGAGAACCTGAAGACTAATCAAAGATTCTGTCCCATGTTGGCTAACAAACATCCTGCGCCAAAGGAAATTCCATACAGTATGTACTATACTGTAGGAATCTAATAATGAACAATACATAATATAACCACTTACAAGTCATAGCTTTGTTATTCTACGTCTATGTGATATTATGATGACCACTAACTTAGAAGAAGTATAAAACACTGACTAGTTAGATTTAAATTAGGATTAGAGTTCACTATTGCTACAATGTAGTATTGCTAATACAGAATGCATAAAGACATGGTAATCAATGTGATAAAATTAGGTGACAATGAGTCAGTGGGTTGCCCCTAGTTCGGACCGATTTGCAAGAACCGCTAGTAAAACTGGCGGGAGGCTCCGCCCACTGACCCAGACGTCATTATAGGCAATCTGTGCATGCACAGAAGAGCGTGCACAGGCACAATGCAAACCAGTAGTAAAGGTAAGTAGAACCCACCCCTGGTACCAGTGTATGATTAGTTGATTATCTGCAATTTTAATCTTGTTAATATATTCTTGACAGTCTAAAAGCTTAATGAACTATCACAAATAACTCAGTAATGTTCTAGGACCGTGATGGTGAACCTATGGCACGCGTGCCACAGGTGGCACACAGAGCCATATCTGTGGGCACGCAAATGTTGCCCTAGCTCAGCTCCAGCATGCATCGGCCAGCTGATTTTCAGGCCTTCTGGGCCCAATGGAAGTCAGGAAACGGGCCATTTCTGGCCTCCAGAGGGCCTTGGGGGGAGGCAGTTTTCACTCTCCCCGGGCTCCAAGAAAGCCTCTGGAGCCTGGGGAGGGTGAAAAACAGGCCTACCGGGCCCACCGGTAACCTTTTTGACATCGTGTGCCAAAAGCAGGGGGAGTGTGGGGGGTTGTGCGTGCATGCGCAAGGGAGTGGGGCAGGGGTGCATTGAATTATGGGTGTGGGCACGTGTGTGCATGACCCCCCCACACTCCCACACTTTTGGCACACCATGACAAAAAGGTTAGCCATCACTGTTCTAGGAGTTCCTGATTTAACCTCTGTCCATCTCTTGCCATAATATATCCACACCTAATAATAGGGATTTTTCAAAAATGCAATAGTAAGACTAGAATCTCAGAGTCATAGATAAGAACCAAATTCTAAAAATTTAGAATGAAATAACCAAATAAGAACCAGATAGGAAAAAGTTACAAAGAAATGTCTTTATGGAGTGAAACCTTCATCAATTAAAACTGGATCACAATCACTACTCTAATTCTAACTCTCTGATACAAGAACAGAGGCAAATACCTAGCACACCACTGCAAGAAACTGAAAAGGTCAATTGATAGAACAAGCCCACTATCTAATATTGGGAATGAAGATGTACATAATATTGCAGGAAAGGTAATGTTTTTAAAAAAATATGCACACAAACTGGCCTGCTTAGCCAATCTGACTTGGCAGAATTGGTGTGCTCAATGCATAGCCATATCTAGACACTAGAAGCACATTTTCTCTATAGCATTCCCTGCTTTCTGGAATGAGGTTTCCCCAAGAGATCCAAGCAGCTGCATCCACCTGGTGTTTTGAAAGGCCTTGAAAAATTTGGCTATTCAGCAAGTGGTCTCTTCTTCCTCCTCGCTTTTCCCTTCTTCCATTTATTTATTTATTTGTATCCCTCCTGTATTATTTTTTTACAAATAATACAGAATCACCCACCTGGCTTTCATAGCTAAGGTGGGACTAGAACTCACCATCACCAACCTCTTTTAACGACCCCATAATTCCTTAAGGAGTGGAGTCTGGGCAACAGAATGGAGCTGAGTTTTACTGGCCGGATGCCCTTCCTGTCACCAATGTGGAATTTTTTTCAGCAGATATATTCCCAGTGTGCCCAGAGAGAGAAATATATGCCTCTACCTAGGATTGAACTCACAGCCTCCTGATTGTGAGGCGAGAGCGCCACCTCTAGGGACTAGTTCTAGCCTATTGCCTTAACTATTAGTCCAAGCTGACTCTCTGTCCAGGCAATAAATCATCCTAACTCTCTGTAACCCAATTCAATTATCTATATTTGGAGAAGTGAAATGGTAAAATGACTGTGAGTAACAACAACCTCAGTAAATAATTGAAAATAAAGTAGATAGGAGAATGTGATAAATATCCATATTGGAGAGGGAGAATTGTCTTCATGCCATTTCATATCTTTCTAATGCATATAAATCTACTAGGAAATCTTTCAGGTCTGAATGAGGTGATCCAAATCATTAAATGAAATATCCGTCCCTTTCAAGCAGAAATAAACATGTTTTACATTTAATCTCCCATGGCAAGAATCGGATTAATTAAACATTGTTTTTCTCTGCAGCAGCATGAAGAGTATCAGGTCAGGAAATTATGAGAAAATTTTTATTAGCTTATTGGTTTTGGCAAAAATGGTTCCTTGACATTCATCCATCAGGTTCTGAAACTTCACAAACCAGCTGAAGGAATGGTACAAACTGGAGACTCTATTAAGGTGGAAATTAAAGAAAAACAAAGAATGTGTACATTTTTAAAATCATGTTATCGTACTTTTGATGCATAATCCATCCTTATATTGGCAGAATGCAAAGTATAGTCCTGTTCAGTGGAGTTCCAATCTCCCAGCAAACATAGGAATAATAATAATTTGATAATGTGAGGAGTTCTAGCATACATAACATATCAAAGTATAAATATTTTGCTGTATATTTGTTTCCTCTAATTTTGATAGAACAGAACAGAACAGAACAGAACAGAATATAATTCTTTATTGGCCAAGTGTGATTGGACACACAAGGAATTTGTCTTGGTGCATACGCTCTCAGTGTACATAAAAGAAAAGATAACGTTCATCAAGAATCATAAGGTACAACACTTAATGATAGTCATAGGGTACAAATAAGCAATCAGGAAATATCAATATAAATTGTAAGGATACAAGCAACAAAGTTACAGTCATAAGTGGGAGGAGATGGGTGATGGGAACGATGAGAAGATTAATAATAGTGCAGACTTAGTAAGTAGTTTGACAGTGTTGAGGGAATTATTTGTTTAGCAGAGTAATGGCGTTTAGGGAAAAACTGTTCTAGTTGTTCTGGTGTGCAGTGCTCTATAGCTTCGTTTTGAGGGTAGGAGTTATTTCCAGGATGCGAGGGGTCTGTAAATATTTTCACAGTCCTCTTTTCGGCTCAGGCAGTATACAGGTCCTCAATGGAAGGCAGGTTGGTAGCAATGTTTTTTTCCACAGTTCTAATTATCCTCTGAAGTCTGTGTCTGTCTTGTTGGGTTGCAGAACCAAACCAGACAGTTATAGAGGTGCAGATGACAGACTCAATAATTCCTCTGTAGATCTGGATGTTTTTTTAATCTGTATCCTAACCTTGGTCTTCATTTTCATTTTGTTTACAGTGCTGCCTCTGTAAATGGTGCAAAAATGAAGTAACATACTAGAGATTAAAAAAAAAAAGATTCAGTTGAATAATTCACCCATTCCAAACATAAATTCCTTGGTGTATTTCCTCTCAATATTTTAAATGCAATATCCTTGGTCATGATTTAACACATCCATCTTTAAAAAAATGGAGAGGAAAAATATAATCACAGATTCTGGATCCTGGCTCAAATATTCTTGAATAAAGCAAACTATTCTGGATTTGGCCAAGATAAATGCTTATAATGATGAAAAATAAATTGAAAACATCTGTGTTGAAGGATTTACATAACAAATAATTTGATCAGAAAAGCTTTGGTTAATGAGTGGAGTCTTGACAAACTTACAGCTTCCTTATTTCAGGAGCAGTTTCATACAGAAGGTTGTTCATTACTGAATCTGTGGATATGGCACTTCAAGGGTCTGTTTATTTAAAAACAACTTCAGTAATAACAACCCAAAATTCAACTGACTGATATGATCTGCAGATCTCTGTTGCACTTTATTAGCGCAAGTGAAAATCAAAGGCTTCCAAATCTTACAATATCTCTTAGTTATAGCTTTGTTTCTGCTTTCCTACATAGCATTAATTTCTGCATTTCTGAAATGTTCTACAACACAGACATTTTTGTAATGTTATTACGCAGAAAGATTACCTTTGGTTGTTAAATATTTTATCTGGCTGCCTGAATTCCAGACAGGGGGAAAAAACCCACTTTTATCAAGGTGGTTTACTTGCAGTCATACACCAAAGACTGTAGAATTAGTGGAAGAGAGAAAAATAGAAGATTCCATCTTTAAACTAACATTCTGCAAATATATATATATATATATATATCCCCAAAGGGTAAAGATTAGTTTATCTGTATGAAAAGAAAACAGATCTCTTGCCTGCTGAACAGAGCCAGAATACTTCCTGAGAAATAGCAAATGGTTACAAATTTATGGCGAAGAAAATTTCACTCTCTGTGTTTCTCTGTTGTTAAGAGATATTTGCTAAATTCCGTAAATAAGCTCAGACATGCTTGACACTTGTAGGGTTCATTCACTGCATCGCAAAATACCTTGAAAAAACTTCAAGCAGAGTCTCTGAGCCACAGGCAGAGGAACGCTTTCCATTTTGAAAATCCTTAACAAGCCTCTGGCAAAATCTGACTGATACAGTGCCAACAATACCTGTTGTTGAAAATCATGAGAAAGAAAAGGAAGGAAGGAAGGAAGGAAGAAAGGAAGGAACGAAGGAAAGAAGGAAAGAAAGAAAGAAAGAAAGAAAGAAAGAAAGAAAGAAAGAAAGAAAGAAAGAAAGAAAGAAAGAAAGAAAGAAAGAAAGAACCACATAATCTGCATCTTTATTTTTAATATGGCAGAAAATAATGATTTTTCAGTGATCTGGTGCAGGGTGAAATCCAATTTTTTTCCCTACCGGTTCTGTGGGCGTGGCTTGATGGGCATGGCAGGGGAAGGATATTGCAAAATCTCCATTCCCACCCCACTCTGGGGCCAGCCACAGGTGGTATTTGCCGGTTCTCTGAACTACTCAAAATTTCTGCTACCGGTTCTCCAGAACCTGTTAGAACCTGCTAGGTTTCACCCCTGATTTTTACATATATGCATACTGTACATAAGGTAAAGGTAAAGGTTCCTCTCGCACATATGTGATAGTTGTTCCCGACTCTAGGGGGTGGTGCTCATCTCCATTTCAAAGCTGAAGAGCCAGCACTGTCCGAAGATGTCTCCGTGGTCATGTGGCTGGCATGACTAAATGCCAAAGGTGCACGGAATCCTTCCCACCAAAGGTGGTCCCTATTTTTCTACTTGCATTTTTTACGTGCTTTTGAACTGCTAGGTTGGCAGAAGTTGGGACAAGTAATGGGAGCTCACCCCATTACGCAGCTGAACTGCTGGCCTTTCGAGTGACAAGCTCAGCATCTTAGCCACTGAGCCACCACATCCCTGAGCCATCTTCCCTTGCTTACAGGGAAAGTATAAGGAAGTAACAAGCTGTGAAGACATGAAAGATGGCTAAGGAAAGAATGGTAGCTTAGTTTGTCTTCAAACCTTGCATTCTTGGGACTAACGCTTCACTGAATGGCAGAATACAGGTAGTCCTCGACTTACAACCATTTGTTTAGTGACCTTTCGAAGTTACAATGGCACTCCAAAAGTGACATACGACCTTTTTCACTGTTGCAGCATCCCCATGGACACGTGATCAAAATCCAGATGCTTGGCAATTGGCATGTATTTATGACAGACGATCAACTTTTGCAAACTTCTGACAAGTAAAGTGAATGGGAAAACCAGATTCACTTATCAACCGTGTTACTAATTTAACAGCTGTAGACATTCGCTTAACAACTGTGGCAAGAAAAGTCATAAAATGGGGCAAAAGTCATTTAACATCTGTCTTGCTCAACAACAGAAATGTTTGGTTCAATTGTGGTCATAAGTCGAAGACTACCTATACTTAATTCTAAATTTAAAAAAAGATACAGGTTCTTTGGAATAAAGCTTTAATATTGGTGATTCCATGGATATTCATAGGAAACATTCCTGGCAACAGTAGACAATTTATTTACTGCTTTCTTTGCTTGATATTCAGTTTTCCAATCCAGCACCCCGCACCAGTTTTCTCTAGACATTTCCAAACTTCATTCACACCATGCTTAGACTTCCCAGCCCATTAAATTAAAACAGGTATTGTCACTTGCTGAAATTAAGCAGCACTTGCTTAAAATTACCGTTTCCCC
This sequence comes from Pantherophis guttatus, assembly GCF_059756535.1. Classification (NCBI taxonomy): domain Eukaryota; kingdom Metazoa; phylum Chordata; class Lepidosauria; order Squamata; family Colubridae; genus Pantherophis; species Pantherophis guttatus. Next base: position 114,580,698 of record NC_142067.1, on the reverse strand, counting down.
AAAAATAAAGACATCCCCTGATAATAAGCCCAATCGTGCTTTTGAGCGCATGCGCTAAAATAAGCCCTCCCCCCGAAAATAAGCCCTCCCCAAAAATATTTAAATGCAGAGCTAGAAATCGAGTAAGACGGCAAGAGGAGCCCCATCTTGCTTCACACACCCCCAAAATAATAAGACCTCCCCGAAAATAAGGCCAAGTGCTTATTTCGGGGTTCAAAAAATATAAGACAGGGTCTTATTTTCGGGAAAACATGGTAGCTATAATACTTCTTTATTAAAAGGTCACAATTTATGTTTTTTGTTTAACACATTATTACCAAAGCATGCTCCCTCCATGTATGTTCTGGATAAATCATGCTTCCCATCAAATGATATTCCTGACCTAGAGACATCCCTGCAAAGATCTGCAGTAGAAAAATATGTTAGCGTAGAGCTGAGTGTACCTTGGCTTCACATCAACCAGGCTTCTAATAATGCTAAATCAATATATAACTGCGGGAAAATGGCACCATTTTGAGTGATTGTGAGGCAGGTGGATCTTTTCTAGAGAGCTGGCGGTATTATTGGTCTAGTTTTAATATCACAATTTCAGTTTAAGTCTACCTCTTATTATATCAGGTATATATATAAAAAAAGATTCCAGCAAGAAGGGAAACTTTTTATTGCAATCAATAACACATTTTGCTTTCAACCATGATAGCAATTTAAGAGTTACTGAACCAAAACAACGAGAAGATAAAAGGGCTATCTCTAAAACTGAACTACTTGAAAAACTAATCACATGATGTTGTCAAGTATACATGAGCACCAGTTGTCAGATTAAAAAAAAATTACTACTGATTCTGTGGGTGGCTTGGTGAGCGTGGCATGGTTTGGTGAGCTTGGCATGGTGGGCATGGCAGGGGAAGGATACTGTAAAATCTCCAATCCCTCCCCACTCCAGGAGAAGGTTACTGCAAAATCCCCATTTCCTCCCCATCAGCTGGGACTCAGGAGGCAGAGAATAGATGGGGGAGGGACCATTCAGAGGTGGTATTTACTGGTTCTCTGAACTACTCAAAATTTCTGCTACCAGTTCTTCAGAACTGGTCAGAATCTGCTGAAACCCACTTCTGATGACCACGTATTCAGAGTTTGGTAACTGTCATTTTCACTATATAACAAATACTCTTATTGATGAGGAGGAGTAAAAAGTTGAAGATGATGATAGTGGTGGATAAAATCCTAAAAAATAAAGCTATAGATAATATAATTAGTGGATACTGTAAAATTGTTCATTCTAACTGCAAACAACGTCATGATAAATTCACCATCATAATGCATAGCATTTCTGCAAAAATTATAGTTTCCAAGTTTCCTAAATGTGGTGGGATCCCAAAAAATGAGAAAACTGTGTTTATATGGAGTTTCCCATATCAAATTATTATTATGGAGTGGAACTCATAACAGTAACTAAAGAAAAAGAACAAATTTTGTGGAGGTGGGATTATCTGAAGACAGGTGAAATCAAGGAATCTGGGGAGGGGGTAGATGGAAAAAGAATATATAAAATGTGATGATCAAATATTTAAATTACTAGATAATGAAAAAAAAATTCAAAATTTTCCCCAATTTTTATATGTGCATTAGATGAAATAGCAAAGAGGAAAAAAAATATCTTGACTATATCAACTGTAGCTTTGCAATATATATTGTTTGGTGGTTTAGGGATGAAGATGCTTGCCTCCCATTCGGAAGACTGAAAGTTAGTGGGAGGTGCTTCTCTCTAAGGCACAAGAAAAAAAAATCTGCTGTGAACTCTGCATGGTGTCAGGAAGGGCATCCAGTCAGTAAACTCTCAGCTTCATCCAGTCGCCCTGACTCTACCCCAAATTAAGAGATACAAGATCATAAAAAGGGAAAGGTTTGGGAGGTATATACCATGGCATTTCAGTGTGTGTGTTTGTGTGTGTGTGTGTGTGTGTGTGTGTGTGTGTGTGTGTGTGTGTGTGTGTAAATCACTCGGAGAAGCAGAAACATATTCCCAGCAGATCTGAAAAGAGAATGAACAGAATTGATTGACCTGTTTTGGAGGTCTATCAAGCACTTTTCAGATATTTAAAACTTGTAAAATGGAGAGTAAGCGTGTGCAGTGATTCCTCCTTTTGAGATTTCATATTTCCCATGTTTAGCTGGAAAAGAATGAATGTGAATCTCTCTTTCCCACCCTCTCTCTCTCTCTCTCCAGTGTTAATAATATAAACTTTATGAACTGCATAGAACTTGAAATCTGTGATTGTTGCCAGCTATATAGAACTCCTTTCTTTGAAATGTAACATTATTCTCATCCTATCTGTAAGCAAGGTCAGATTGTCACGCAAGTAGCAAATTTTCATGACACTGACAAGAAACACATTGTTTCGGTAACATTATTTCTCTGTTCAAAGCAAGCTTTGAAATACATGTCAGATATCTTCCATTTATGCTGATTTACTGAAGTATCAAGATAATACATATTCAGTTCCTATGTTTAGAAAATAAGAAAAGTTATACTCTAACAATCGCAGGGTCATCTGTGCTTTTAATATTGGTCAATGTGTTGGGATGAGCCCATGTCCCCAACCCCACCTCCAGACAAAAACACCCTCTACTTGATCAGCCTTAACCCTTAACCACAGACGTACTATTTCGGCTAAGCTATTACAGACAGGAGGTCAAAATGACCTCAGTAGCAACAAGACATTTGATGTTTTCATGGTTGGATCTAGAAATTGTTGTATAGAGCAGTAAACCAAAAAAAATGTATTGATCTCTATCAAATTCACATCGCGCAGGTCCCTTTTTGTTTCTCCATCCTTGAACTTCAATCTTTCTTCTCTAATTTTTACATTGGTCCACTAAATGATGGCGCTAATAATTTCTTTAGAAAATAATAATTTCCAAATCTCTAGGGGAGTAGGTGAATTTCTGAGATTTCTAGCTGCTGGCCGTAGTCCAGGTAATTGCACAACAATATTGTGACTAGCGGTTCTGGATCTATTGCTTCCAAAAGGTGCAGAAGAACATTTGAATTTGTTCTTGCCATATAAATTATTGCACGACGTAGATTGTACCTGGTCATCAATTTCATTGGGACCTTCATCATCACTGATCTTAGAATCAGCGGCGGCAGTGGGTTCCTCATCGTCCATTACTAAATTTTCATCATAATCTGATTCCACTTCACTCAGATCACTCTCTGCTTCTTCATACCATGTTAGAACAGTTTCTTTGAAGTTTGGCTCATCAAATTGCACTCTTTTTGGTGGAAAACCTGGCCCCGACATTATAAAGAAAAATGTGTTAACAAAGATCTGCGGTCAAAATGACTGAAACTCAATTTTAAATGCCGCTAAAGAAAACACCAAATAACTGACGCAAGTGTAATTCTGCATACACTCTTATTGGTGGGAAAACAAAAGCTATTCGCAACCAGAACAGTCCATTTTTAAAAATAGGGGTGTTCCAAACATTTTGGAAAACTGTTGCGATGACTATGACCACAGGTCTGTGGTTATAGGTTAAAACAGTGTTTCTCAACCTTGGCCATTTTAAACGGTGTGGACTTCAACTCTCAGAATTCCCCAGGCAGCACAGCTGGTTTGGAATTCTGGGAATTTAAGTCCACACTGTTCAGAGTGGTCAAGATTGAGAAACACTGCACTTAGAATTTTGCATAATTTACAAGACAGCTTTGTAACAATACATTGGTATTCTTGGGTTTGTTTGCTGGAGTCTGGTGATCACTCTGTTGTAGTGTTGCATTTGTTTCTGGACTTGTCCAATAATTTAGAGTGAGGTTTCCACTGTCTAACTTCAGCTTATGGGGAAAGTACTTCATATGAGTAACCACCTGTTAGTGACAAATTACAGATCATTTAGACCAGGGGTGTCAAACTCAAGGCCCCTGACGCTGGATCCAGCCCATGGGGTGCTTAGATCTAGCTCATGGAGCTGACCTGGAAACAGTGAAGGACTGGCCTGTGCAGCCCTCCCCAGCTACATTTTCGCTGGCAGAGGGTCGCAGGAGGCAGTCGTAGCCAAAAACGGAGCTAAGGAGCCCATTTTCACTGACAGAGCATTTGGGCCACCACAGGTGCTCAAATGATTGTCGAGCTGGAAATACCCACCCTGGCCACACTCACCCCAGCCTCCCAATGTCAAACACAACCCTGATGTGGCCCTCAATGAAATTAAGTTTGACACCTCTGATTTAGACCTTCCTTTATATTGTACATATGGTATATTTAATTGAATGTAATCACATTTGTCTGTTAAACTGGAAGGATAGGAATAGAAAGACATGTGGAGAAAGCATAGTGACATCATAGGTTTATCCATTAGCCTACATTAGTCCTGCAGAAGTTTTTTCTGTCTTGTTCTCCTATAAATTTGCAATTGAATATAAAGAAATAACATTTGCATCAAATAAAATGCACATCTATATCTACGCACGCACTATTATATATTTTGGAGGAGGTCTGAGCCAAGAATTTCATTTTAGCATCATAGAAAACTATGAAAACTAATGATTAACTGCATGCTGATCCATGTATCAGTCAAAGAAATGTCAGCGTTTTACTTAAAAAGGAATATATAGCCATCTAAAGTCAAAACTGCAATGACAAAAAAAGAAAGAAAGAAAAAGGAAAGAAAGAGAACAAAATGTGCACTGTGATATTATGACACATATTCTGGCATTTTCTCCTCTCTGGACACTTATGAATGAATATCAGAGAAGACCATTAAGATAAAGGTAAAGGTTCCCCTTGCACATATGTGCTAGTCGTTCCCAACTCTAGGGGGTGGTGCTCAGCTCTGTTTCAAAGCTGAAGAGCCAGCACTGTCTGAAGACGTCTCCATGGTCATGTGGCCGGCATGACTAAACGCCAAAGGCACATGGAATGCTGTTACCTTCCCACCAAAGGTGGTCCCTATTTTTCTACCTGCATTTTTTTTTTTACGTGCTTTCGAACTGCTAGGTTGGCAGAAGTTGGGACAAGTAACGGGAGCTCACCCCATTACACCGCACTAGGGATTCGAACTGCTGAACTGCTGACCTTCCGATAGATAAGTTTAGTGTCTTAGCCACTGAACCACCGCGTCTCTTTTAGAAGACCATTAAATATGCCTAATTCAACCTTTAAATTTTAAATAGTTAAGAGTGCCATTGAAGTATCCAATATTTAAGGGTATGGTATTAAAAAGTACTGTAAAAAGTATGAAAATTCATGTTGAGATGGAGTTAGAATGTTTAAACTTACTAATTAAAATTGACATCATGTGGGAGATCCATGATGAAGTCCTACTGTGCTTTTTCTCTCAAATTTGTAGCTGTTCTCATATCTGGTTGTCCCTGAAAAGCTGTGTGCTGATGGATGAATCAATTTTCAACACCTCAAGTGATAAAAGACAAATATTACAAAAAAGCGTTTCTTCTCTTCCTTTAGAACAAATGAAGAAATTGAATTTAAATGAAATGCACCATTCAAGAATTCTAACATTGAAAAAGTTAAAGTTAAATCAAATTAATTCATATTTGCATTTTTACAAAACTTATTTACATAAATAATTAATTGAAATTCCCTTTCTGCCTCAAATGAAAAGAGGAATGAGAAGGAGGATGTATATAAGGGAAAAGGTAGATTACTAATATATAAAATGACAAAAAAATACAATAATTAAAAATAATAACTAATAACTATAACTATATATATAGAGAGAGTTATTAGTTATTATTTTTAATTATTGTATTTTTTGTCATTTTTATGTGTGTGTGTGTGTGTGTGTTGTTATTTTATGTGCTAGTAATCTACCTTTTCCACCTTATACATCCTCCTTCTTATTCCTCTTTTTACATACATGCTTACTGTACATAAGGTAAAGGTTCTCCTAGTTGTGCTAGTTGTGCTAGTGCTAGTTGTTTCTGACTCTAGGAGGCAGTGCTCATCTCCGTTTCAAAGCCAAAGAGCCAGCGCTGTCCGAAGATGTCTCTGTGGTCATGTGGCCGGCATGACTAAATGCCAAAGGCTCACAGAATACTATACATACACACATTTTATTTAGCTATTCCAATGGTTCTAGACCTTTGATTGGGTCGATAATTGATGAATAATGCTTGACGTTGCCTTCATGCTCTTTATACTCAGAAAAAAAAATATTTTATGTATATGGTTTTAAAGATTTCCAAGCAATAAGAAAAGAATTAAACTGACTCTTCTCTTTTTTCAGGGACAGAATGAAAACCTGTTAGATGCCTGCCAAGGAAGGTATATGAAGTTGGTTTAGTTGATCAAGATTAAAATAAAGTATGTTATTTTTGGTAACCATTAATTTCCACTGACATTGGAAATATGATGGTTTATCTCTACAGATAAGAAATGGGATATGTAATGAAGAGATAATTGATTGTAAACTAGGGGAGGGAGGGAGGGAGGGAGGGAGGGAGGGAGAGAGAGAGAGAGAGAGAGAGAGAGAGAGAGAGAGAGAGAGAGAGAGAGAGAGAGAGAGAGAGAGAGAGAGAGAATGTTAGATGACCATCATTAAAACAAGGAAAGCATATGTTTTTGGCTGGGGTGGTAGTATGTCCTTTCCAGAGGTGGGTTTCAGCAGGTTCTGACCAGTTCTGGAGAACCAGTAGCAGAAATTTTAAGTAGTTCGGAGAACCGGTAGTAAAAATTCTGACTGGCCCTGCCCACGTCTATTCTCTGCCTCCCAAGTCCCAGCTGATCAGGAGGAAATGGGGATTTTGCAGTAACCTTCCCCTGGAGTAGGGTGGGAAAGGAGATTTTACAGTACCCTTTCCCTGCCATGCCCACCAAGCCACACCCACCAAGCAAAGCCATGCCCACCAAACCACACCTACAGAACCGGTAGTAAAATTTTTTGAAACCCACTACTGGTCCTTTCCAATTATTTTGTTTCTTGCAAACTAAAAACTAGAATTTTCCAGCATTGTAATGCATAAACAAGGTTTGCTTGATATTTATTTTAACCCTAGCCCTGGGGTGATAGACTATATGGAACATTTCCACAGATGTCAATAATTTCTAGTAATATTAAGCATAAAATTGTTGATTATATTATATCACACAAATATTTTCAATTAATTTTCAAGACACAGGGGTTTTTTTTAAAACATATATGAATATTAACAAATTAAGAAACGTTTTTTTAATGTTCATTCTGTGGTCTTTGACTACATTAAAAAAAAGAAGCACGCAATGAAATAAGTAATAGCTCCTAAGGTAATGCTTTTTTAAAAGACAAGTATGTTTGCAAGGCACAGGAAAGTAGTCTATGTAAATATTTCATACTGAAGACCTATTAAACAATCAATTTGTGTCGAGACCCTTTTAAAAGGATTAGTGTACATAATTACGACAATGTAGGAGATGGATTTTGGTTTTTTTTTTCCCTCATGATCGTTAGCCTAAGCTTTGCAAACATTGTTTATTCCCAGCTGAAAAAAGTTTAACCGCAAGGTAATTGCTCCAAATATACAACAATCTACACCTCAAATATCAAAATGAACAGCTTTTGCAGCTGGTGCTTTATCTAAAGCCATAAAAAGGAAATTCAATATAATTTCTGCCAGTTTCACTTTCACCTTTGTCAAATTCTCCCTCTTTTATGAAGTCATTAGCACTTCTGTATTGTAACAACGAATAAAATAAATTCTCCCCCTCTGAAATCAATTACCAGAATGGCAAAAATAGGAAAGGGGCCATGTACCACAAAACATTTGTGAATGGAGCTCATTTGTGTGGCATACAAACTTGCTTCTATTTCCATTTTTCACACATCTCCCTTGGATATTTTTTCTTAGTTGTGAAATGTCAATTGGTTTCCCATAGCATAACATTATCATTGATATCAGAATTTTATTTGAGGTTTTAGATTCCCATTATCATGGAAGACCTTATTTTTATCCATTGAGATTTATCATCATCATCATTTTAGCCATCTAACCACTACAGGATGAAGGCCTCTCCCACATGTTTCCAACCAATACAGTCTGAGCTTTCGTTTGCCAATTGAGTCTGCAATGCTTGCTGGTGTAGTAGATCCATCTTGTTTTAGGTCTCTCTCCTAGATGCTTTTTATCAAGTGGGATCCATTCGATGACTGCCTTCGACCACCTGCTCCCAGTTATTCTTGCCGTGTGACCAGCCCATTTCTATTTCAATTCTTTTACTCTCTTGATGATATTGTGTACTTTCGTTTGTTCTCTAATCCATGTGCAGGCCTTCTCTTGAAATGCTGAGCATGTAGTTTTCCATGGTTCTTTGTGCCACTCACAGATTTTGTATCGATTGTGAGAATAGTGTCCATGTTTCACTGGCATATGTTAGATCAGATACCACACATTAATCGAAAACTTTTCTCTTCAGGCACAGGGGGAGGTTGAAAATTATTCTTAGCTTGCCAAATGCATGCCAACTACATTTAACACACTTTTATATACATACATACATACATACATACATACATACATACATACATGTAGGTCTTTGGTTATTTGGGTTTTCTCCCGCTTAAAATTGGATGTGTCTTGGCGACGTTTCGACAAAGTCTCATTCGTCATCTTCAGGCTGGTGTTTTCGGCTTTGTGCTTCTAGGAGCAATGTGTGATCGCACTAGAAGCACAAAGCCGAAAACACCAGCCTGAAGATGACGAATGAGACTTCGTCGAAACGTCGCCAAGACACTTCCAATTTTACATGGGAGAAAACCCAAATAACCAAATTACTTGGATTCAAACTTGGGTTGCCTGCATGTTAGGCAGTTGTATTAACCTCTGAGCCACAAGTTCTCTTCCCTTCATCATCTTAAACCAGGGGAGAGATTAAGTGTTTTTCTATCGAGACACTTGGTCTACCCCAGCACGTGGGAGGGAGCAAACTGCATCCCTTTCACCTTTCAGCTCCAATCCAGGAGCCCTTAAGCAGTTGCATTCACGACAAACCAAATATATATATATTTATAATATATAACTGGCTCTTTTTCAGGTTTATTTTTTAGCCAAATGGTTCTCCTGCTTTGTGCATCTCTTGTATGTGTCTTTGTAGCTCTTCTGGGTCTTGTGAAAAGAGAACATCATCTGAAAATCTTAAGTGATTTAAATAGGAGCCATTGATTTTCATTCCATCTTTTGCCCAGTCTAGTTTGTGAAATACTTCTTCAAGACAGGCTGAGAAAAGAATGGGCGATATTGTATTTCCTTTTCGTACCCCTCATTCTATGTTGATTTTCACTTTAAGATCATTAAGACAAATTGTCGCCATTTTTTTTTCACATATGGATTGTAGTAAGATTATTCACTACAATGTACCTCAAAAGCACAGGTTTATCACTGTGGGAAGCCCCCTCTCCCCCGAAGAATGAAATACTTAGACAAAATATTAAAAAAGGCAGGATAGAATATTTCCCCTAAAGGAGAAATGGGGAAAAAAATCTTAAGGGAAGCAAAAACCAGCACCAGTCTCCCTTCCCCCAAGCAGAACCTGAAGAGTCCAGCAGATTTGATAATCCATTCAGAAAGACTGGGTCAGACAGAAACTCCAGATAAGCAATTAGGCAAGCTAAAAAGGTTGAGCTGAATAGTTTAGACAAGCATCTAGGATTTGCATTTCCCTTTTTGCTTATAGAGCCAGCCATGACCCCATAGGAATCTGACCACAGCCAATAGAATATTAAAGGACATGTTCTTCTACAGAACAGGAAACTCAAATACAAAGCCCAAAGAAGGTATAAACCCCCCTCCCACTCTAAGCTCCATTTTGTCAGCTACCCAGAATCACATGTGGTTGGTGGTTCTGCTTTGCCAATAAAGGGAACCTTTCTTTCCAATCAGCCTCCAGCCTCCATTTTATCTCCAGTGCCTTTCTGTCAATTCAATTCTTTATTGTCAGTGCGTAACATATGTACAATGAGATTGGTTGAGCTCCCTCGGTGCACCCCTCCCAACACAATACAACTCACAGTGAAGACAGTAAATTCCTAACCCAATAAATCATATTAACAAAACACCCAGTCCTATTGCGCCTGTGTGAACATGTTACACATTGCACCGGCCCTGCAGTCCATCGTACTACATAGTTATGATGTTATTTCTCATTCAGGGGTCTGACAGCCCACGGATAAAAACTGTTCTTCAGCCTATTTGTGCGGTTGGCTATATTTCTATATCTCCTTCCCGATGGTAGGAGGGTAAAGAAGTGATGACCAGGGTGAGAGTTTTCCCAGATTAGAACTGAACCAGATGAATTTTCTTTCCAACATCAGCATATAAACATCTACATTTTATCTATTCATAAGGTATCACCTCACAGCTCACATTTTTCATTATATATTAGCAAGATCCTATAGTTTTCAAGTACCTAGTGGTGATTAATTCATAACTCAGGTTAAACATGTGTCCTCAAAGGTGCCCAGTGCTTTTCTATTTATTCCTCCTCAATTTATTTGCTCTTAAATGTGTTATCCCTTTTCCCATACTGGGTATTACATTGTATATTCAATGACATGGACCTGTTGTCTTGAACCCAAGAATCATGGTTTCTGATGGTGTTATATAAGTAATGCATCATTGTCTTCTCCTTCTCCTTCTCCTTCTCCTTCTCCTTCTCCTTCTCCTTCTCCTTCTCCTTCTCCTTCTCCTTCTCCTTCTCCTTCTTCTTCTTCTTCTTCTTCTTCTTCTTCTTCTTCTCCTCCTCCTCCTCCTCCTCCTCCTCCTCCTCCTCCTCCTCCTCCTCCTCCTCCTCCTCCTCCTCTCTTTCTCTCTCATACCTGCACACACACACATGAAAAAATTATATAAATGCTATATAAATATACGAAGCTTTTTTCTATGGAAATAGAAATTGTGCAGTAATCAATCAGAATGACCTGCTGCAGCCATCATTGACCTGCTGCAGTGCAACAAGCTTTTACCTTTAAAAACAGGGGTGAGTTTTTAAGACCCTCACCCAAATGCTTTGTAATTATGAATTATTGTGGAATGGTAACATGACAACCCTATAATGGATAGTCAGTGGAAATCCGATGATATTGCCTTGAATTTCTGTGGAAGACCATTGAACTTTCCTTAACAAGGGACAGGGACGGGCGACAATAATATGAAATTTTTGAGCGCGGAATTAAGACTGATAGGCCAAATTTCATAACTGAAGACCGATGAAAGGGATAATTAAGTTCCTTTTACTGTGTACTGCTTTTGTAAGCTGTCAGCTGCAACACCGTATCAGGCTGTATATCAGCAGCCGATACAAAACCTCGGGCATTGTTAAATAGCTCATTTATTTTCTGAGTTTTGTTGACACTTCTCAGTTCTCTTGTCACAGTGCTATAAAAAGCCTACTGACTGCCAATACACAGCAGGTTTGGTTCGGTAAAGCCTGTGTTGCTTGTTGCCCTTTGCCAATGTGTTTATGACTAAGAAAGCAATTTTTGTATGCCAATTCCTGATTAAAAAGGGAGTAGACCAATAATAATCTGGAATGGATAATCCTCTGCCTTGTAAAAGTAAAGGCTTATCTTGTTTCCCTTAAGATTTCTTTTATCCCTGTTAAAATAACAATGATTGTGAATAAATGAAAAGAAAACACCATAACACAATTTCTGCTTGGATTTGATTAGAGATGGTGCATTTCCTAATGTAGCTAAAACATGATGATTAAAAGGAGCTGAGCAGTAAATTTTGGGTATAGGGTAGTTTGGAATAAATACAAACAAACCAGCCAAGCAAAATTAAGGAAATCTGTCCAAGGGGAATGGGGAGGTTGAATACGGACTAAATGGGAGAAACATTGACTTATTCTTGCAGAGAAGTAAAAATGAAATTGAAAATGTTTACTTTAGAGCAGGAGTAGGATGCTGCCGGTTTAACAACCCGTTTGGTGATCGCATGCTTTGTGCGCATGCACAGTTTTACAAATTCTAACCTTCTTGGTTACCACTTGGTAGTAACACAGCTGAGGTGTGGCAATCCGCTCTACTGCACCAATCAGCTGAGAAGATAAAGATAAATAAAGCAGACGGGCAGGTGGGTGGGCCAACCTGATCATTGGAGCAAACTGTTTTGCTCCCAGCTGATCATTGGAGCTTCGAGTTCACCCGAACTGGTCCGAACCAGTAGAATCCCACCCCTGCTTTAGAGGTATCAAAGCAAGAACTTTCTATACTGTTCCCTATACCGAAGACACAAACACAGAGACCCTCACACAGAGGGAGAGAGAGCCTGATCTGCTCTTTCATATCTGCCCACTTCAGTGAGCAGTAGCGGTTGCTCCTTTCAATGGATGTTCATTTGGGTTAGCTAGAAATCTTTCCCATTACTTGATTCTGCCACTACTCTGTCATTTCCCTTTTGACTTTCACACTGATGGAAAGTTTCTTATGTGGTTGTCAGTAGATGCCCTAAAATACCTTGTTATTATTACGATCTGTTACATAAAAAAAAATAAAAATAAACAAATTTGGTTAACACTTGGATAGGAAACCATCCAAATATCCCAGGACCATGAAGAAATTTAACAACAACAATAACAACAACAACATTGGCATTGATGAAATCACCATCATCAATCGCAAAAGGTATCATTACTTGGAACAGCTTACATTCTGAGACCACACCTTTAACAACTTCAGACAACAACATCTGCCTATCTCAAATCCTTAAAAAGAAATATATAGATGGATGAAAATGCTGAATCCAGTCTAAATATCTGATTGTATGGACAACCATAATAATTAATAATTAAAGTGATTGTAGCAAAAGAAAGCAAAGTTAGTTCCAACAGTAGTAAGCCCCTTGGGTGCAATCCCAAAACAGCAGAAGCACCACCATAATAATATTGTCAATCACAAAATCACTACCGGTATTAGTCAATTGCAAAAGGCAGTTTTGTTTGGAATAGCTTACCTCAAGCTATAATATTTTTAATACCATCAGACAACAACATCTGCCTATCCCAAGTCCTTCAGAAAGACTCAACAGGAAGATAAAAATGCCAAATTAATTATGAACATCTGGCTGACTGTACAAAAAAGCAACAACCCTATAACAATAATAACAGAGAGAAGGGAATGGCAAATCACTTCTAAATTTGTGCCATGAAAATCACACAGAGATTCCATATAGTCAACCATAGGATGAATTTGACTAGAAGATTTTTCTTTCACTTTACCAAGCTGGGAGGGAGGGAGGGAGGAAGAGAGAGGTGGAGGGGGAGAGACTGGATGATGTTATTGGATAGACCTTATCTGAACTAGTAACTCCTCATTCATTTTTCTTAACTTGTCCAAATTATGGCTCAGAATTAGCACCATGAAGAATCCTATCCACTTCCTAAATAACCACCAGCAAAAACCCTAAACCCCAAACCACTTTTCAAGATGTTACCCATGTCACTTTCTCAAGCTTTGGCCAACTCAGTTCCAGCTCTGAACAAAAATGAGTATCTTTATATCTACAGAATGGAAGCTTCTTGATCTCCTGATCCATCTTTCTCCAAAAATCTGTCGCCTATACAACATTGAGTGGGATTCAGCTGATGTAATAAGGCTACAGAAGTCATAGATGATAGAGTTAGCTTGCTAGCCAGACAGACAGATAGAAATTTGTGTAATTTCATTTTTTTTGTAATAAATACAACAATGCTAAACCACCTAGAGGAATAGTTTGCAAATGTTGCATAATAGGAGAAGGCAATTCTGGCAGAGAGAGACAGAGAGAAAGAGAGACAGAAAGAAAGAGAGAGAGAGACAGAGACAGAGACAGAGAGAGAGAGACAGAGACAGAGACAGAGAGTGGGAGAGAGACAGACTTTATGTTGAACATAATGGTGGTATGTATATGATTATATATGATTACAGTACAACTATTATGATATTACTGCATTTTAATTGACCATTAATAGGGGGTTTTTTTGCAAAATTTATTTGCAGGAAATGTGACTGATGAGAAACATATTTCAAACTGCTCAGCTCTTTTCCTAATTGGAAAGTACAGTTACTTGGAAAAGACATTGCAAGGCATAACAGTTGCCTTTGCGGAAATACCATGGATAACTAAATGGTTATTTTGGGGGGAAATCTTCTTGTCCTATGAAAGAAATGTCTGCTTCCCTACATTATTCCTGAAGTTATAGTTGAAATTTGGCATAATGTTGATAGTGGTGATAGGGTAAGTTCATTCATTCATTCATTCAGTCAGTCAGACAGTCATTCAGTCAGTCAGTCAGTCAGTCATACAGTCAGGGGTAGTATTCACTTACTTTCCCTACCGGTTTGCAAATGTGCACGCTCACGCATGTCCGTCCATGCCTGCGCCTGGCCTTCCACGCATGCTCCCGGCCTCAAAAGTGTGCCTAAATAGGATGATGTAAAGCCGGGGCGGGTGGGTAGATTTCCGCTATCGGTTCGGGTGAACCGATCCGAACCGGCTGAATACCACCACTGCATACACTTCTCTGGATTTTCTTGACTCTCTTTTCCTCTTTCACTTGCAAATCACTGGAGCCTGGATAGCTCAGCAGACTAATGCATTGTAATTTAACTCCAGCTGTCTGCAATTAGTAAGTTCGAATCTTGCCAGGCTCAAGGTTGACTCAGCCTTCCATCCTTTCTAAGGTAGGTAAATTGAGGACCCAGTTTGTGGGGGCAATAAGCTGACTTTGTAAAAATATACAAAAGTATGAAGGATATTACTTAACGCATTGTAAGCCGCCCTGAGTCTCCAGAGAAGGGCGGCATATAAATCAAATTTAAAAAAAAATCAACCACAAAATCAAAATAACCAATAAATGCTACCTTCTTGCCTGTGTGCGTGCTGCAAAACTAAGCATCGGTCTGGATTTTCAGGAACACTTCTGAGCCCCAGGCAAATCCTAAACACATTCTTTGAAAATAAAATGATGTCTGAGTGTATTCCAGTGTTTTATGTGAAAATGTATTCACTTGCCAAAGGATGATGACAGCAACAGCAACAACAACAGCAAGAGCAACAAACAGAGGACTTGTGAGAGGGAAGAAAGACCAACAACAAGTATTTATTTTCTGGTAAACTGAATTTTATGGCCTAGCTGAACAGGAGAAACATTTTTTTTTTGTATTTAGCTTAATTTGGTTTATAGATGAAGACCAAGTGACTCACAGAAGGAGGTGGGGAGATCCTTTATATTTATAATTAATCTGACACAATGAACTATAGAATTACAATACAATGTAGTCAGTGAATAAGTTTATCAAGGAAGCCATACCTATGCATCAGAATTCGGTAATTTTCCTGGAGTTCACATGTGATCAAGTGGGTTAATATTCTATCATGATTGTTAATTAGGACAGACATTATTTGGGCCTCTTGCCAAGCTGAGCAGAAAGAGCAGCACAAGAACATCTGTAAGACTAATAGGGTTTTGGACTAGAATTCCTCCAAGGTCCTTTTCAACTCTGTTATTCTATTATTCTGTTACTGCTGTATTTTCCAAATTTTATTGGGAGGGGGGGAATCAAACATGCCATTAAGTCTGGGTTTTTTTCTACTCTTGACAACTGCCTGGATACGTCCCTGCAATTTTCTTGACAATGTTTTTCAGAATTATTTTGCCATTGACGGCTTCCCAGAGAGAGGCTGAGAAAAAGTGACTGTTTCAAGGTCACCCAGCACGAGTAGAAATGTTGGTCTTCCAGTTTGTAGCCTGATGTCTTAAGCATTCCACCAAATTTTCCCCCAACTTTTGCATTAGAATATTGTTAAATCTTCTGTCCATTAAAGAAGAAGGCAAAAATCAGGAATCTAGAGAGTGTAAGGATTATAATCTAAGGTTAATATAAGACACTGGCTAGACAAATTGAGTATTCCAAATGTGTTGTGTTCAAAATGGGGAAACTTCTTAGATGTTTGTGAACATGAGTGCCAAGGGCCTTTTGCTTCAATCACTTAAGATTATTTCAATGTCAACTGAAACTGTTCAGTTCAGTTTAAACCATAAAATATTATAATTGACCTTGTTATATTATAAAGTATTCTATCAAGGTCAATAAACATCTTCCATTCTTCCAAAATCAGAGAACTAGAAGAACTATCATAAAAAAAAAAATTCCTAAACCTAAATTTCAGATAACAAAAGCATGTCCATATTTCAGCGGAGATTCGGCCAACTTCCAATCTCATCAGGGATTTCTATATCATTGTGGACTCCCAATAATGCTGCTAGAAAATTGGATTGAACAGTTTCGAGAAGGATTAAGTCACAGTAATTACTATGCTCCATATATCAATTGGCTCATGACCTTTGCGTTGGTTATTTTTATTGCAGCAGCTTCTTTATTATAGCCACTGAGATTTGTTTAGTACAGAATAACATTTGTTGGCCCTGGCGATGATCTTTAGATTGATAAAGTCAATAGTGAGTCATTAAATCACTGAATTTAATTGATACTGGACCTGCTAAATGTCCGAACAGGGTGATGAATATGATGGCCTTTGAGAAAAAAAAATGAGCATTTTTGTTTGTTGGTAGTTGATAACTTGTCTTTCTTTTCCAAAATAGACAGACAGGGCTCTGTATTAGGCTCATTCGTAATGTAGAGAAGATTGTTTTATTAGCAGCATATAAGAGATAGATAATAGATGGATAGATAGATGAGGCAGAGCTGGCGGCAGATTCGGATGATGAGGAGGTTGGGGAGGAACTTGGGCCAGTTCTGGAGTCTGGGGAAGGCTCTGATGGATGCTCTGCATCAGACACAGAGATAGAGCCATGGCCATCTGACATTTCCCAGCCACCAGAGAGGCAGCTGCTTTTGGAGACTGATATGACTGAGGATGAAGAACAGCTGGGGCCTGTTCCTGATGCACGTATGCGCAGAGCTGTTAGGAGAGGTGAACAATGGAGGATAAGGAGTCAACTCAAGAAGCAAAGCACATATGGATGCTGAATGCCCCCCCCCCGGCTGGGGAATTAATAGAAGGAAAAGGGATTGGTTGTCATAGGAGATAACAGTTTGTATTTCTGAAAATTTTGCTCATCGTGCCATAAAGACTGTTGGCCAGAACTTAATTTGCAGCCTTTTGACTGGGAGCTCACGGCCTTGCAATTATCACAAGGAACTGATAAGGTCTGTTACTGCAGTTAACTCCTTGAAGGACTATTGCCTGGACTTTTTGGTGGGTGAATGCAATTAATTCAGAAGAGGTAAATAAAGAGGGGTTCTTCAGGACAAGGAGTCTGTTTGTTGCTTCTGCTAAGGCTGGGTCAGAACAGATGGATAGATGGATAGATAGATAGATGGATAAATGGATAGATGGATATTCATTTTTCAAAGGATTGAATGACCTATGAGCCTCCAAAGTCTGCCTGTGCATGCCATAGTCTAGAATTTTTTCATATGACTGGCAACAGCTCTGCATAAGCTGAAGTGAACTGTCTCACACTCTTTCCTAAGACAACTTGAATAGGGCGACTGTATTTGGGCTCCCCAACTACACAGAACTATGAGATGGAGGCGAAGCGATAGATGTCTCAGTATATTTTTGTGGTTATCTGGTGGTCATACAAATACTTGCAGCCCAGTTTTGAGGAGGTCTTATTTAAAAAGAAGTTTATAATTGTGTTATTTTATTTTATTGTTGTCCCTCCAGGTCAGTCTTAACATTCTTGAGAAATGGTTCAGGTTTGGCCTGTTCTGCTATTTCTACAATAGTAGATAATAACTGAAGAGATTCTTCTACATGGACAATTACATACCATGCTTACTTACTGTGTATTTCTTTACTTACTGGTAGGGAAGTGCCCTGACCATTCAGTGTGGCGCATAGGTTTTGCAAATAATACTCTCCAAGGTCCTTAATAATTACTAACCATAATAATCATGATTATCTGATCTGACAGCTATTTTCTTAATATAGGATAAATTTTAGGAATACTAATTTGTACACAGAGGAGTTTTTCTTTAATAATTCATAAAGTATGATCAAATCTATACTTTATATTCATTTGGGAATTTCTTTCTCTCTTGGGACTTCATTTATATCTTATACATATTTCATTTCTCAAGATGATCTTTAAGAACTGTGAATTAGAAATGAACCCAATAAATAAAATTCTGAACTAGTTTGAATAATGCAGCTTCGATGCAATAAACTATCATGTTGACTCTACATTCTACAGATCAACAACTACAGTTCTTGATGAACCTCCTTTCTTTACAGTTAAGGGTATAAGCAGTTAACTCAGTGGTGGAATTCAATTTTTTTTACTACCAGTTCTGTGGGCGTGGCTTGGTGGGCGTGGTGTGGTGTGGTGTGGCTTCGTGGGCATGGCAGGGGAAGGATATTGCAAAATCTCCATTCCCACCCCATTCCAGGGGAAGGTTACTGCAAAATCTCCATTCCCACCCCACTCCAGAGGAAGGTTACTGCAAAATCCCCATTCCCTCCCTACTCCTGGGAGAAGGATAATGCAAAATCTCCACTGCCACCCCACTCTGGGGCCAGCCAGAGGTGGTATTTTTCGGTTCTCCGAACTACTCAAAAATTCTGCTAGCGGTTCTCCAGAACCTGTCAGATCCTGCTGAATTTCACCCCTGAGTTAACTGTACAAATATACAATTGTAGAGGAAAAGCAAGCATATTAAGGAAAAGAAACTCCACAAGTAAATAAATATAAAAAGCACAGTAACTCTCAGTAGTCACACAAGCATAGAAATTTATTTCAACAAGCTATAGCTTTGTCTGAATTCTTCAAAGACCTTTCACTGTAGTTTTAAAGAAGGTCAATTTTAATAGGACTATAAAACAAATGCAGTAATTGCTCCAGACCATAGCCAAAGAATCACATTGATAATTCCAATTTTCAGAGTTGTTGTTTCTCTTTTCCACCAAGCCATTCAGAAAATTTGAAAAATAATGCGTAATACTGATTGGGGTAGGTGTATATTTTTATAAATCTGTGCTGGGGATCTATGTGGTTGGCAGAGTTCTAAATTTGTCTGTTTGCAACCAAGCCTTTCATTTTATCTAAAGTTAATTTTATAAACGACAAGTGGAATTTGGCCAGTTAATATCAAATATTCATAGAAGCAGAAATACGAGCATTGGTTTATTCACTTCATTTAATTTCAATTGTAAATCATTTTATGATTTATAAAATTAATTTTAATAATTCAGTAACTTTTCCCAGATGCACACCAGTAGTTCTCATGTAAGAAAGATTTCTGTGCATGCTATAATTGGGAATTAATTTTTTCTCACTGCTACTGTATGGTATGCTAGTTAGTTCTCATCTCAATGTGCTTTGCTTCATTTACCATTAGCAATTGCTCATTTTAGTGGTCTAAGCATATTGTTATTTTATCAAATAACTGTGATGAATAACTGGAAGGTAAGATAATTTTGTTTTTGTTTTGTAGTGTAAAAGAAAGAACAGTGGATAGTCCTCAAAATAATGTTTTAGTTTGTTTAGATTTTATCTGTCAATTGAATTAATAAAGGATTTCTTTAGGCAAAGAACAGTACTGGCCAAAATTGTGGAAACCTTTTGGGAAAAGTGTATTTTCTAAAACTAGCTAATAACACCACTTTTTTTTTTTTTGAGTAGTACCATAAAATTATATATCAACGGAAAAATAATTTAATCAAGAATGTAATGCAATAACTTTTATGAAGGATTTGCTATTAGAATAGCAGCTACAGTATAAAGAAGAAAAGTGAAACACGTAGAAAAACGAGATATACAAAAATTATCACAATAGAAAAAAAGAGATATACAAAAATTATTACCATGTCATTTAATACTTAGTTGGGTAACCTTTAGCATGAATTACGGCCTTACAATGTCTTCCCATGGAGTGAACCAAATCTTTTAGTTCTGCAGCTGTTATAATGTGAAACCAAGATTGAATGATGGCTTCTATTAACTGGGTTTTATTGCTGGGTCACTTCTGACTAACAAGTTTCTTTAGTCAGCTCCATAGATTTTCAATTGGGTTAAGGTCTGGGCTATTCCCAGGCCATTCCAGCAGTGGAATGTGATTATCTTGAAACTCCAAAAAAAAAGTGGTGTTATTAGCCATCATACCTCAAAAATGCACTTTTCCCAAAAGGTTTCCACAATTTTGGCCACTACTGTAAATGACCAGGGTAATATATATACTCAGGGGATTCAAACTGAAGTAGATTTTAAGTTTCTTTGGCACCCCCCCGCCCCCCAAATAATCATAGGTTCATTTTTTTTCTGTTTTATACAATCACCTTTTCTCATTTATTATCTATTATTATCAATCTTCTCTCTCTTCCCTTCTATCTATTAACCATGTAGAGTGGTTGTTTAATGTTCATTTTTCCTATTGCTTCTTCTTTTGCAACACTTCTAATTTCCAGAGGTAAAGAATGTACAGCTACACTACCACCCTACCTATCTAAATCTTTCTCTTTAGGGAAGACGGATTATATTTCCTGTTTCTCTTTCTCCCTAAAACTGCATTCTACATGCTGTCTCACATCTGGACCCCAGGGATTGTTCTTCAGTATAGCTTAAATGAATGCTATTTCCCCAATGATTACCTTCTCCTCCAATGCCATTTCTCATTGACAGATTTTCACTGTGTTGTTCCTGTAAAAAAAATAAATCCAACTATTTTCTCTGAGGCATTTGTGGCTGCCTTTTTGAGATCCATATTCACTCCGGGATGCATGTATTAAATATTATTAACCAAAAGCTTTTATTTGCAAAGCAGTCCCTGTTGGATTGTCCCTGAAAACGAACCCTATTGTATACAAAACAAAAAAGTATGTTTGTATGCTTTTATCGTCATCCCCTTGGGATAAGATAAGTGTTGGGCAGGCTTCATTCCAACATTTATCTCATCTTGTATCAACTAGAAGCAAAAAGAAAAAAAAGAAAAGAAAAGAAAAAGACCCAGCAAGATCCATGCCAAATTCTTTCACAACTCCATTTATTTATGAAATCTAAAGCTGTAGACCAAAAAGGCAGCAGTGGGAATCAGATAAAGCAAAAGTAGCAGGTTTCAAATAGATGCAAAAGGCAAAAAAGAAAAAAAAAAGATACCTAGATCGATTATTAATTGAAATTAAAAGCCTCCCATCTTGTAGGAGGTGGGAAGGAAAGCTATGGCAAATCTAGACAGCATACTAAAAAGCAGAGACATCACCCTGCCAACAAAAGTGTCCATAGTCAAGGTTATGGTTTTCTCAGTTGCAATGTATGGCTGTGAAAGTTGGACCATAAGGAAGGCTGAGCACCAGAGAATTGAGGCCTTTGAACTATGGTGCTGGAGAAGACTCCTGCGTGTCCCTTGGACTGCAAGGTGATCAAACCAGTCAGTCCTAGAGGAGATCAACCCTGACTGCTTTTTAGAAGGCCAGATCTTGAAGATGAAACTCAAATACTTTGGCCACCTAATGAGAAGGAAGGACTCACTGGAACAGAGCCTAATGCTGGGAAAGATTGAGGACAAAAGAAGAACAGGACGACAGAGAATGAGGTGGCTGGATGGAGTCACTGAATCAGTAGGCATGAGCTTAAATGGACTCCAGAGGATGGTAGAGGACAGGAAGTCCTGGAGAAACATCATCCATGGGTTCACAAAGGGTCGGACATGACTTTGCAACTAACAACAACAACATAATTCTCCCAACTCCATCACCAATCTGCAATGCATACAATATGCAGAACACAGTACAAAAGAATAAAAAAAAAAAGGAAAAAAAGAACATCCTGGAAAAAAATACCAAAGAAGGTTGATTCAGTCTTCCATCTTTCCGAGGTGGGTAAAATGAGGACCCAGATTGTTGGGAGCAATATACTGACTCTATAAACCACTTAGAGAGGGCTGTAAAAGCACTGTGAAGCTAAATGTTAAACTCATATCAATCATCTTATAGGTGGTTTGCTAAACACTTAGTCCAAGGCAGGGGAAAGAGGTACATTTTAAGGATGCACTTTAAAAAAAAAAGATCAGAGTGCAAGCCACAAGCCACATAAAATTCCAGAGGACAAAATAATTCAACCTCCATCAGGTGACAATGTTTAATCAATGAGACACAAAGCATGCTCTGCCCAATTGAATGGAATGGGCTTATTGTAGAAAACAAATGGTCCCTTAACGTAGACAACCAGAGAGATGAAGCTGGAGAAATTATGTGATGACCTAATTAGCAAACATGATTTTAAGTGTAGAATTGCAGAAGAACATTAGAAAAAAACTCAGAATGTTGTTCAGTCACTAAGTCATATCTGACTCTTTGCAATCCCATGGACCATAGCATGCCAGCCCCCCCCCCCTCCAATCCTCCACTGTCTCATTGAGTTTGTTATTCTGGTATTCCAAGTTGTTTCTTCTCATTTGGTGGCCAAAGTATTTGAACTCCGGTATCTGTCCAAAGTATTTGAGCTCCAGTATCTGTCCTTCCAAAGAACAGTCAGGGTTGACTTCCTTTAGGATTGACTGATTTGATCTTGCAGTCCAAGGGACCCCCAAGAGTCTTCTCCAACAATTCAATTTGAAAGCATCAATGATGCTCAGCTTTCCTGATGATAGACTAGCTCTGCTTTAAGCCTTTTTTAGTATGAGAGGAGGGATTGCTGTCAGGGTGTTAATATTGTATTGGCCTAGAGTGATATCTGAAGGGCCTCTTACTCTAGAAAAGGGTACAAGTGGCACAACCAAATAGATTTGTGCAAAGCCCCACCCCCCCACCCCGATCCCAGCAGCCACCTACTCTTTAAGCAGGAACTGTGAATTGAGGATGCTCCTTGGACTGTGCATCAATCTTCAATGGGATTGTGCAACTCTAGCTAAGACCAAGGACAGAAAACTCCCAAATTAAGGGGTGCCAAACAACAATAGCCACCAGGTCTTGTCAAGACTGAGTTTAACTCTGTTCCTTTCTCAACACCTTGTCCCCTGCCCCCCATCATAGCTACAGTCTTAAGTGGATTTTAGATCACATTGGTGTCAGTCAGCTCCAAAGTACTTCCAGTCTATAGGAAGCAAGAGATGAAAAAGCGATAAAACTGTTGGAAGAAATCCAGTGGGGCAAATGTAACAGCAACAGTATCACAAACTCCCTACTAGAGATAAATACTTCCCAGGAACTAAGAGTCTCAGGCCCAGGGTCCACGGCTGATGTTATGTAATGCCAGGTCGGTTGTTAATAAAGCCCCCCTCATCTGTGATCTTATATTGGAGGGGGGTGCGGACCTGGCAGGTATTACGGAGACCTGGTTGGGCCAAGAGGGGGGGTGTCCCCTCGTTGAAATGTGCCCACCAGGTTTCCGTGCATTTCATCAGCCAAGGGCCCAGGGGAGGGGTGGGGGAGTGGCAGTGATTATTAGGGAGAGTCTTTGTCCGAGGGAGACCACTGTTCCTCAGATAGCCGGATGTGAGTCCCTCTTTGTGAAGTGGGGCCGTGGAGTGCAGATGGGTTTGCTGACTGAGTACCTGGCT
This sequence comes from Pantherophis guttatus, assembly GCF_059756535.1. Classification (NCBI taxonomy): domain Eukaryota; kingdom Metazoa; phylum Chordata; class Lepidosauria; order Squamata; family Colubridae; genus Pantherophis; species Pantherophis guttatus. The sequence goes on along the minus strand of NC_142067.1, from coordinate 114,557,205 downwards.
CCCTGCCACGTGGCAGCGACCCTACCCGAGCTACTCGACGTCATCGCCGGGGTGGCGGTGGATACCCCCAGACTTATTGTAATGGGGGATTTCAACCTTCCATCTGCAGGTGAGGCATCAGAGGTGGTTCGGGAGTTCATGGCTTCCATGACAGCCATGGACCTGACCCAGTTAGTTCAAGGCCCCACTCACATAGGGGGACACACTCTGGACTTGATTTTCATCTCTGGTCAGTGGTTGAATGATCTTTGTAGAGGGGACTTAGATATTAAACCCTTGTCATGGACAGATCATTTGCTCCTTCACTTGGACTTTCCTACCGCTTCCCCCTGCCGCAGGGAGACGGAACCGATCAAATGGTTCGGTCCCAGGCGCCTGATGGATCCCGAAAGGTTCCTGACGGAGCTTGGGCCGTTTCCTGAGACTCTGACACACGACTCAACTGAAGAGCTGGTGGCCGCCTGGAAGAGTGCGGCCGCCGGAGCTTTGGATCGTGTCGTGCCTTTGTGGCCTCTGACCTGATGCCGATCTCAATTGGCTCCTTGGTTCTCTGAGGAGCTGAGAGAGATGAAGCATCGGAAAAGACACCTAGAGAGCATTTGGAGGACTAGTCATTCTGATTCCGACCGGACACAGGTGAGGTCTTATATCAAGACCTACCTAGTGGCGATAAAAGTGGCGAAATCTAACCATTTTTCCGCTCTTATCGCATCTGCAGAGAACCACCCAGCCGCCCTGTTTAGGGTGACCCACTCCCTTCTTCAGGGGGGGGGGAGTGCAGGAAGATCCCTTGCAGGGTCAAGCTGAGGATTTTGTGCAATTCCTGCACGATAAAGTCGCTCGGATTCGGGAAGGCTTGGACTCCGACTGGGTGAGTCCAGGGGAGGAGACGAGGGTAGGTCTTGAGAATATTACCTGGAAGGAGTTTGATCCTGTGGCTCCCGAGGATGTGGACAGGGTTCTGGGTAGGATTAGTGCCGCCACATGTTTATTGGACCCGTGTCCCTCCTGGTTGGTACTGGCCTCCCGGGAGGTTACACAAGGCTGGCTCCAGGGGATTATAACTGCTTCTCTGAGTGAGGGTGCCTTTCCCACTGCCTTGAAAGAGGCGGTGGTGAGGCCCCTCCTCAAGAAGCCTTCCCTGGACCCAGCTGAATTAGCTAACTACCGTCCGGTCTCCAACCTTCGATTTGTGGCGAAGGTTGTTGAGAGTGTGGTGGTACAACAACTGCCCAGGCACCTGGATGAAGCTATCTATCTAGACCAGTACCAGTCGGGCTTCAGGCAGGGGCACAGCACAGAAACGGCATTGGTCGTGTTGGTGGATGATCTCTGGAGGGCTCGGGACAGGGGTTGCTCCTCTGTCCTAGTCCTATTAGATCTCTCAGCGGCTTTTGATACCATCCACCATGGTATCATGCTGCAGCGGTTGAGAGGGTTAGGAATAGGGGGCACCATTCTGCGGTGGTTCTCCTCCTTCCTCTCTGACCGCTCGCAGTTTGTGTTGGCAGGGGGGCAGAGGTTGACCTTGAGACGTCTCACATGGGGAGTGCCACAAGGGTCGGTCCTCTTGCCTCTTCTGTTCAACATTTATGTGAAGCCGCTGGGTGAGATCATCCGTGGTTTTGGGGTGAAGTGTCATCTGTATGCTGATGATACTCAGCTGTACATCTCCACCCCAGACCACCCCAACGATGCCCTTGATGTGATGTTTCGCTGCCTGGAGGCCGTGCAGGTCTGGATGGGGAGGAACAGGCTCAGACTCAACCCGTCCAAGACTGAGTGGCTGTGGCTGCTGGCGTCCCGATATAGTCAGCAGGTGCCATAGCTGACTATTAGGGGTGAATCTTTGCCTCCCACAGAGAGGGCTCGCAATCTGGGTGTCCTCCTGGACGCACGGCTGTCTTTAGAAGAGCATATGACGGCTGTGGCCAGGTGGGGCCTTTTATCAGGTTCGCCTGATCCGCCAGTTGCAGCCCTTTCTGGACCAGGACGCCTTGCGCACGGTCACTCATGCCCTTGTCACCTCCCAGCTGGACTATTGTAATGCTCTCTACATGGGGCTCCCCTTGAAGAGCACTCGGAGGCTCCAACTGGTCCAGAATGCGGCCGCGTGGGTGGTTATGGGCGCAACTCGTTGTGCCCGCGTGACACCCCTCCTGCGCGAGCTGCACTGGCTCCCAGTGGTCTTCGGGGTGCGATTCCAAGGTGTTGGTTACCACCTTTAAAGCGCTCCATGGCATAGGACCCGGGTACCTTCGAGACTGTCTTCTGCCACCAATAGCCTCCCACCGACCATTCCGTTCCCACAGAGAGGGTCTCCTCAGGGTGCCATCAGCTAAGTTATGTCGGCTGGCAACACCCAGGGGGAGGGCCTTCTCTGTGGGAGCCTCAGCCCTGTGGAATGAACTGCCCCCGGAAATACGTAAGATCTCCGACCTCCGGGTGTTTCGCTGCGCACTGAAGACCCTGTTGTTCCGCCAGGCAGGGCTATCAACATAATAATTTTAAATTGGGGTATTTTAAATTTTTGGGGTTTTAAATCAGCCAAATCTATTCAATTATTTTAATTTTTAATCATTGTTGTGTCCTGTGTTTTTAAATTGGCTGTACACTGCCCTGAGTCCTTCGGGAGAAGGGCGGTATAGAAATAAAATTATTATTATTATTATTATTATTATTATTATTATTATTATTATTATTATTATTATTATTATTATTATTATTATTATTATTATTATTGGGTCTACCTGCAGTCCTCTGCTAGGCCTGTTTATTTATCCAGATGGAAGAAAGAAAAGGGAATTTCAATCACAAACATTCAATGTTTGTGAAGCGCGGGTGCGCTTCAAGGTGTTGGTTATCACCTTTAAAGTGCTCCATGGCATAGGACCTAGTTATTTTCGAGACCACCTGCTGCTACCGATGGCCTCCCATCGACCTGTGCGCTCCCATAGAGAGGGCCTCCTCGGGGTGCCATCAGCCAAACAATGTAGGCTGGTGACCCCCAGGAAGAGGGCCTTCTCTGCGGGGGCACCTACCCTCTGGAATCAGCTGCCCCCAGAGATAAGGAGAATCCAAGACCTCGGTGCCTTCTGCCGTGCCCTTAAAACTTTCTTTTTCCAGCAAGCCGGGCTGACCTAACACTTTTTAAATGTTTTAACTGGTTTGTTACAGTTTTTAATTATGCGGCCAAATTTATATATTTCTTTTAATGGTATTTTAATATTTGTAGTTTATGTTTTTACATGGCTGTACACCACCCTGAGTCCTTAGGGAGAAGGGCGGTATACAAATTCAAAAATAAAATAATAAAATAAAAAATAAATGGTCACACTGAAGGCTGTCCAAAGATTCAGCAAAGTTCAACAAAGCCACTCGTGAGACTTCCCAGACAATCTGGCACTTCTAGTTCTGAGGACTGTCTGTATCAACTTTTACTTTGGTCTCAGGTCAACCCACCTTTCCAGCCACTGTTTTTCCTTGGAAGAGATCAGGCCTAAGACCAATTCAAATGCATAAGAGATATTTTAAAATCTTTTTTGATGCCTTTTCCTGCTTCTTCACTAAGCTTACCTCAGATTCTGACCCTCACAACCTTTGCAGAGATCATCTTAAAATATCTAATCCATTCATGAAGTATCTCAGTACCTTATCCAAGTCAACAGAGCAGTAGGGCAGATAGGCTTAAGTGGCAATTAAAAGGAACAGCTTAGAACAAGGGTGTCAAACTCACGTCATCACGGCAGCATCACATGATGTATCGGGACTTTTCTCCCCTTTGCTAAACCAGATGTGGGTCTGGCCAGCACGTAACACATTCGGCCCATGGGCCGGGAGTTTGACAGCCCTGGCTTAGAAGATCAGATGCAATTAGTTCAACTACAGTGATTGAATATATTGTTAAATTTCCTCACAGCTGATGCTAGGACATCTCATCAAAATAAATGCTGACTATGTGGGGTTCTGAGACCCTTGCAAAATTACTGGTAGTTAGGAAATTCAAAGGAAGTGCTGTTAAGGTTGCTATATCAGTGAAAGTATATTTTAGCTCTATAATTTATATTATTTGTAGTTGCAAACTTCATGGTTCTATTGGGATTTACAGTGTAGTTGGAATTGTAGATCTTGAGGATAAGCTACTGTGTATTGAAGGTGTAGAACACAGGTGTCAAACTTGATCGCGTCACGTGATGTATCGTGATGTATAATGATATTTTTTGCCTTTGCAGAGCTGGAGTGGGCGTGGCCTGTGTGTGACACATCCGGCCTGCATGCCGCCAGTTTGACAGGCCTACAACATACAAACAAAAAACTAAAATACAATGCGACCATTTTGAAAAACTGTCAGCCTCAAGCATTGTTTAACTCAATGAAAATTTCAGTCAAATCTCTGTAATGCTATTCATCTACTGCTGGTTTATACAATGTTCCTGTTTATTATTATTTTTAAAAAAGCTAAATGACAGATCAACAACAGAAGTCTTTATATTCTTTCCCTTGTAAAACAGCTTGCAGAGAAATTGATTTGTCAAAAATTTGTAAAGGGATAATTATTCTTATATCTGAGACATCTGACTAGCATCCTGGAATAATGTAGCAAATATTATTTTTTTCCAGTTAAGATCCTTAGCATACAATTAATGGCTAGCATAAAAGCTTTCAAATAAAAAGGCTAATTACACATTGGCTCTAAAGATCAAAATACATGTCACTTCACTTACAAATCTACCGGCAAGGAAAAAAAATGAAAATATATGATTGGTATTGTGCAATTTTAATGATGACAGTAATCTGGGTAGTGCAAAATCTGTTCTGTCTGCCTGCCTGCTCGCTTGTCTTTCTAGCCTCCAAAAGAAAGAAATGATTTCTGCATCACTTGAAGAGCACTGCAAAAGTAACTTCAAGTAAGGGCAACTCCAAAGTAACTTCATTTTTAAATAATATCTAGCAACTATCTTACTTTACTTAACTTACATTAAGTGAATTTTGTTTTTTGGGTATACTGTTTTATACACATACAATGACAATAAAGTATTATTATTATTATTATTATTATTATTATTATTATTATTATTATCTTCATTCATTAAATATGAAACTCAGTCAACTGAACATTCAAAACTGCATCACAAATACCATTGACTGGTGCTAATGGTTGATACGGGTTGCTGCCAGCGTCCTAGGTATCAACCAAGTACCTTCTTAAGATGTATGATGTTCCAAGTAGCACAGTTTTTTGCAGTTCTGCTGGTGTTATTTCAGGAAGCTGCAATTTGCTAATGTATGTTATAAAATTCTTGGACATGGTACCAAGTGCCCCAATGACAATGGGTATCACTGTTACATGTTTCATGCATAGTCATGTAGTTTCAATGGCCAGGTCACAATATTTCATGATTTTTCCCAGTTCTTTTTCTTCGACTCTGGCATCTCCTGGTATTGCGATGTCAATAAATTGTATGTTTCGGTTTTCGACAACTGTTGACACAACTGTGTTGTGTTCCAAGTGATGATCTGTCTGTATTCGAAAGTCCCACAAGATCTTCACCTTCTCATTTTCTTTAACTTTTTCCACTTTATGTTCCCATGACTTTTTGGATACAGAAAAGTCATATTTTTTACATAATGACAGTGGACTTCTTCTTCTTCTTCTTCTTCTTCTTCTTCTTCTTCTTCTTCTTCTTCTTCTTATTATTATTATTATTATTATTATTATTATTATTATTATTATTATTAATGGCTTGCTGAAACAAATTAAAACAGAAACAACTGGTTACTATAGAGCAGTGGTATCAAACTTGCGGCATTATGGCAGCGTCACATGACTGTTTTCCCCTTCGCTAAACCAGGCATGGACGTGGCCGATGCATGACACATCCAGCCCATGGCCCATGAGTTTGACAACCCTGATGTAGAGCATTCAAATGAGATTGATCAAGCTGAAAACCCAGATAATCTTCCCTGAGTTTTTAAACTTTCAAGAACACCATCTTAGCAGAAGATGTTATATGCTGTATGTTTTTTAACCTTTGTATTGTTCTTATTCTGTTAAAAAAAAAAAAACCCTATTTTTTTTTTTTTAAATACAGCTAGTATAAATTACCTCAGCTTTCAGCACCTCTTTCTTGCTGCATGCAATTACTTAGTTTCTTGGCCCAAATTGAAAGCAATTCTGTGAAATGTTCTTACTATTTGCAGAGATTAGCAGAGGTGGGAATGAAAAGCTATAAAATGTTTGGGAGGAATAGTTGTTGATAAATACATTACCCAATCTTCTGCCTATTTTACTACCTGTCATGTATCTTGATAAGATTCACACAATTTGAATCTGATTTTTGACTTCAGTATTGTATCCTATCCTAAATAATTGTGTGCTATTTGCAGGGTGATAAAAGTTATCTTTACATGTGTTTTGATCCAGCTATATATCCAGTGAATTATGTTACATTTAAGTAGCTACAATTAAGTAGCTAGCTTGCTCATTAGAATATTGTGGATACTTTGTCAAATTCTTTAAATGTCTTAAAGTTAACAGCATTCCCACAATATATTAAGAAGATGCCAGATTTTTTATTTTTATTCTTTTAAATTAGATAACGATAGACTAGAAGATTTGTTGTAGCCCAAGTATTTCTCAACTGTGGCAACTTTAAGACTTCTGTACTTCAACCTTTTGTGGGTGTTGAAGTCCATGTGTCTTAAAGTTTCCAAAACTGAGAAACACTGTTGTAGCCTATACAACAATTTCTGGCAAATGTTTTTAGATCCTTCCTTCAATAACGTGGAGTACAATTCATTTGGCTCTCGTGATTTAAACTTATTCTGCTTGTATGAACATTGAAATCTCATAAATACACAAAGAGAATAATATGATCAAAACTTTGGCTTTTAATAATTAATAATGGTGCCATAAAAATGACAACCTTGCAACCTGCTTTTAGCATTGCACGAAGAATAAGACTAAGGTTATATTCTCTTTTGTTGTATAAGATTATCAATTTAGGAAAGTTATATGTCTGAATATTGATTAAAGTAAAAAAGACAAATACACATCCATGCCTAACTTTGCAGGGATAGAACTGTTTACCTTTCCTTTTTCAAAACATTGAAATTGATATTGAAATAGTCCAAAGAAAAAGCTCTTTATTGAAGAGCTAAGCAAGAATTCATACAATCCTTGCAGAACTTTCCAATGGTTCTTTAATGTAGAAAATCTAGAGGCTTATACCCCAATCTGTTTGATACTCCAAATTGAATGCTTAGGGCACTATCCAAAATAGATTTTAAAAGCTATGAAGTTGAAAATCTTTCTGAAGTTCTTTGTCTATATCTGAAAAACAGAATTTCTATTTTTTTTAAGATAAAGAGAAATATAAGACCCTAGAGAATTTTCTTTCTTTATATCTGAGATATAACTACATTAAAATAAGTAAGTAAGTAAATAAGCAAGGCAGTAAATTGATAGCTATCAAGATAAGCAGTGTGGTGTGTTTTTGTGAGAGCAAAGGATGGAAAGGGAGAGAGAGAGGGAGAAGAAGAAGGAGAAATAGAAGAAGAAGGGGAAGTGGAAGGGGAAGGAGAAGGAAAAGGAGAAGGAGAAGGAGAAGGAGGAGAGAAAGGCTGAGCCATACACTGAAAATGTATAAATGAGTCTGCATCTCCAAAATCTCCACATATTTTCTTTCCCCAATGTATGGATAAATTTGAAACTCATCTAGAATTCTGCCACATGGCTCTCATAAATCTGGATTGAACTACTACAACAAAGGCACTTTCTATAAGCAAACATTTGACAGTTATCAGAATCAGTTATCAGAATCAGTTATCTGATTCTTTTTCCTTCCAAGATCTAAAACTTGGAGCGGTATACATTTATCTTTTCTGTTGTTGGTAACAAACAAACATACACACAAACGTGTACAATTGAGAATGGCCATGGGATTCTTCCATTCCATCGATTTGCTCCTTCAAATGACTTCAAGATAGGAGTGCTATTCAGCAGGTTCTGACAGGTTCTGGAGAACCAGTAGCTGAAATTTTGAATAGTTTGGAGAACAGGCAAATACCACCTCTGGCTGGTCCCAGAGTGGGGTGGGAATGGAGATTTTGCAATATCCTTCCCCCAGGAGTGGGGATGGAAATGGGATTTTGCAGTATCCTTCCCCTAAACATATTGAGCAAGATTGTTTTCTCTGGTTCCCTAGAAGATTTGCCTGAAGCAATGGCAGAAGTGATTGCCTGGATAGCTGAATTGGACATTGAGTTTTAAGGCCACTGCCGTATCCCATAGAAGTTTTACTTATAATTATGTGGACTGTGTATATGTATTCACTTCTCTTCAGGGGTGGGCTTCAAAAATTTTAGCAAGGGGTTCTCTGCCCAGTTGCTGGGTGGGTGTGGCCTATTCGGCCTCCTGCACCATGGCAGGGGGGTGTGTTTTTGCCCTCCCCGGGCTCCGGAGGCTTTCCTTGAGCCCCCAGGAGGGTGAAAACTGTCTCCCCAGGCTCCAGAGGCCCTCTGGAGGCCAGAAACAAGTCCATTTCCAGCCTTCTCAAACTTCCAGTAGGTCGTTTTTCATCCTCCCCGAGCCTCCAAACACACCCTGCATTTACCTGCATCCAAAACGGGTGGGGAGTCCTGGAGGGGCAGGGTGGGTGGGTGGGGTCAGCCAGGAGTGGGATTTAGGGGTTCTCCAAATTGCACAGAATCTTAGCTAGAGGTTCTCCCGAACCCCTGCAAACCCCCAGCAGCCCACCCCTGCTTCTCTTCTGTCATATTGTCATTATACACTAAATAATAATAATAGTAGAAAGGTGATAGGACAGAAAGATTTTTTTTTTTAAGAACTCAGAGTCAACATTTTTGACCATACATACAATTGGACCTAGAAGTATATTGTAAACAGAGATGATAACATAAAATGGGCACAAACTAAGATGAATAGATGGCTTTGTGGAACTCTGTCCCCAAAATCTTCAGTTCAGACTTACTTCCCCTTCAAAAGTTCCTGCTGAACTGTATGTTTTTAATATGATAGAAGGAGAATGTTGTTAATTACAACATGCGGGTACCCACGCTACAGAATATTCATGTTAAATAATGAAAAAAACATCATTCTTGTTTTGTGTTTATATTCAGTCTTGTACAGAATAATCTACCAATTATCCCTCTGAGAATTTTAAAAAATCACCACTGGAGCATTCTCTTGATCTAAACAAAAAATATTTGCTTGAAAGCAAACAGTGTGGAAAATTAAAACTTGTTATTTTAAAATAGAAGAAGGTGTGAGCAAACTTCTACAAGAAAACAAGAGCCTGGATAGCTCAACAGACAGAACACTGTAATTTAACACCAGCTGTCTGCAATTAAAGTAAGATCGAATCTCGCCAGGCTCAAGGTTGACTCAGCCTTCCATCCTTTCTAAGGTAGGTAAATTGAGGACCCAGTTTGTGGGGGCAATAAGCTGACTTTGTATAAATATACAAAAGTATGAAGGCTATTGCTTAACACATTGTAAGCTGCCCTGAGTCTCCGGAGAAGGGCGGCATATAAATCAAATTAAAAAAAAAAAAAAACATCAAACTTGGTGACATTAAAGCCTAGCTATACCATTTGTTTAGAAATTCAAGGTCAGCTGTCTTTGGCTACTGGTACTAGCAGCTTTTTAAATATCTATTTATTTATAAGAAGAGCTGGTACATCAGGGATAACATATAAACATGTGGATGGGATTGATTACAGACAAAATGGCAATTTTATGCAAAAGAAAATTGATTATCGTTGCATTCCTGATTACAGATATGACTTTGTATGTCACATATAGACATGTAAAAATTCTTCATAGATTCTTGAAACTCTATGTTTCAAGAGTTATAGGCATAACTTTTTAAGACTTCTAAGGTGTCTCTAAGATTCACCCTTTTTTAATCTGCCTTTATTATATGTCGATAGATTCTATCTCTCTTTCGCTCTTGTCTATTGTAGTCAATAGCCAGTAAACAAGAGCATGTGCAGAAATCCTAGATACATACATCACTCTTAAATTAACTTTTCAGTGAATTTTTTCATGAATAATAACTATCTCCCTATCATTTCAATATTAAATCATAATTCTGCTGCAAGTCTCTCAATCTATATATCCTGGGACCACTGTTCCCATTGCAAGACCCTCAAACTAAAGGACACAATTTGTGATGAATGAATGAATAAATAAATAAATAATATAGAACAACAATAACCATAAACAATAACCCAGCTCCCTAAAACCTGTTTCCCTGTTGTGACCTAGGCTCACTTAGGCATAAAAGACACACTTAGTCTTAAACAACCCTATTTTATTATAACAGCTGGTCATTACTTCATTCCCAGCTTAGTCCAAATTAATTCCAAAACAAGTCCTTCAGAAAAAATCATTTGGCGTTATCACAAACCTTTGTTTTCTTTGGCACCCTGCCAAAGGCTTTTCTTGGCAAAGCCCCACAAAGTTCAGAAACAAGAGATGCCGACTATAAACAAATGTAGCAACGTTGCTTTCCTACCAAGATCCCAAGAGCTGTTGCTGCTCTTTATGGGAATGGCCAATCATCTCCTAGCCTTACTACCGAGTCGTCCTTTTTGCTTTAGCTGCTCTTGCCTTCTGGCAGCTCTTTGCATGCATGCACTAGGAACAGGCTCCTCCTGTTCTTCAGCCTCTCTGCTGTCTACCTCTGGAGGCTCTGGAGTCTGCACATCACTCCCAGATGGCCCTGGCCCCATCTCTGCCTCCGATGCAGAGCCCTCATCCAGGTCTTCCCCTGACTCCAGGACTGGCCTATGGTCCTCCCCAGCCTCCTCAGCCTGTCCAACTCTGCTGCTAGTTCTGCGGGCTGCTGGCGGACCACAACATTCCCTAAAGGGTTGCTAATGATGCTTCATGGTGCTCTGTTCTATTCATTTAACAGAAGCCAGGATTCTCCCTGATTCTTCTTTGAGAACATAGAATGTAGAATAACAAAATTAGAAAGGACCTTGGAGATAATCTAATCCAACCCTCTACTTGAGCAAGAGACCCCCTGCATACAAGTGGCTGTCCAGTCTCTTCTTGAAAGCCTCCAGTGTTAGAGCATCCACAACTTCTGAAGGCAAGTTGTTCCACTGGTTGATTGTTCTCACTGTTACGAAATTTCTCCTTAATTCTAAATTGCTTCTTTCCTTTATTAGTTTCCATCCATTGTTTCTTGTCTTGCCTTCTAGCGCTATGGAAAATCATTTGACTCCCACAACTCTGTCCCCTAGATATCATGTCTCCCATAATCCTTCTTTTCCCTAGACTTGACATACACAATTCTTGCAACCATTCTTCATATATTTTAGCCTCCAGCCTCTTAATCATCCTTGTCGCTCTTCTTTGCTTTTTTCCAGAGTCTCAATATCTCTTTTTATATCAGGGTGATGAAAACTGGATGCAGTATCCTAAGTGTGGTCTTACCAAGGTATTATAAAGTGGTACTAATACTTCACGTGATCTTGATTCTATCCCTCTGTTAATGCAGCCTAGGATTCCATTGGCTTTTTTGGCTGCTTCTGCATAGCCTATGGTGAATATGACAGTGTTGTGTATTTTCCTCTTCAGAGTGATTTTTAAGATAATTAGTATAATTGCAGCTAATGAACAGACACAGAACTAATTTTATCAACTTGTCCTATGCCTAGAAGCGTGGCTTATGCACTTACATTGCAGGTGAATTTTTGTTAATCCATTGCATCTAGAAAGCTGATAAAAAAGCAGCAGCTGATGGAAAAGCAGCCACAAATGAATTTTGAATTCCTTGCTTGTGTTTTATTAAGGCTGAATATAGGCGATCGGCATGTGTTAGCTTTGCAGTTGTCATCTCAGGTTTATATATCTTGTGTGATTGCCTTCAGTTATATAATATATAGTTTGTGCTGCTTTTTATTTATGGAACACTTGGTGATATTTCATACCCTAGCTTGTACCTAGCTATGATAGCTTGAAAAATATCTCATTGATTTTTTTTTCTGAATTGTCCTTTCTGGAGTTCATACAAGACAGTCCATATCACCTTCAATCAAACAATGCCAACAGTGTTATTAATGTGCCAAAGAAATAAAGCTGGTAAGGGGAATCAAAGATAAGCAAAATAGGATGTTTTTTCTATTCCTTTGATCATCTCCAGGTTCTGAGAAATAAGTAACTTTTCAGAAAAAATATCTTTTAAAAAACGTTTTTAAAGAACAATATGTCAAAAAATAAAATCCAGGGAAAATAGTACTGTGGTTTCAGCAGTGTAGAAAATGCTTCACTTTTAGCTTCAAAGCTTTCCTTTAGATCACGGGTGTCTAACTCGATCAGGTCACATGACATATTGTGATGTAACATGATGTTTTTTGCCTTTGTGGAACCAGGGTGGGCATGGCCTATGTGTGGCACATCCGGCCCGCGTGCCACCAGTTTGACAGGCCTGCTTTAGATGTCGTAGCTTAGAATTTATATCCATATAGTACCTACGAATCAGGATTTCCTTCTAAGAGAGAATTATGATTCAAGAATTCCTGAGGCTGGACACCCTGGCCTCTGAAGCCATGATGATGTCGAAATGATGTTGTCATGCAAATCATACAAACATGTACCTCATGTCATTTATATAATGATGTCATGAATCATGCAGTGTCATTTGCCCTTCCATTGACTTCCATCACTTGATGTTCTTCTATTACTGGGCTCATTAATATTTCAGCTTTATGAGAATATTTTTGTCACTACCCTAAAGTGAAATGCATCACCTTCTTTTTTCATGAAAAGTTCAGTACACAGCAGATATTTTTCATATGAAGACTCCAAGACTACTGGCTGGAGATTATGGGAGCTGAAATTCTAATATTTCTGAAGGTCATGAAGTTGGGGAAAGCTACTGCATGTTATTCAGGAAATATTTTGGCAGATGAATCATTGGTGAGATTTAATATCAGGCAGTTTGCTATGTCCTGCCAATATTTCATGCTGCCCTCATAATAATCTTTATCAGACTAATCCTTATTATATTTTCACTGAAGCAAATGTTTTTTTTTTTGGTTTAAGTTTGTTGCTGACATACAGCAGCCTACCTGTGACAAGGTGAGAAGGCAAGATGTTCCAAAGGTGTTTTTTCAGGAGGCAATGGAACTTTCTTGTTTTTTCTTTTGAAGACATTTCGCTGCTCATTCAAGAAGCTTCTTCAGCTCTGACAGGTTAGTGGGGAATTGAAGGATTTATACTCCTTGCAGACAGATGGTCCTTTGTATTTTTATTTTTTTTTTGCTTTTAATTTATATGCCGCCCTTCTCCGGTGACTCAGGGCGGCTTACAATGCGTTAAGCAATAGCCTTCATACTTTTGTATATTTATACAAAGTCAGCTTATTGCCCCCACAATCTGGGTCCTCATTTCACCTACCTTTGAAAGGATGGAAGGCTGAGTCAACCTTGAGCCTGGTGAGATTTGAACTTGAAGTAATTGCAAGCAGCAGATGTTAATCTGTTAATAACAGTGCTTTAGTCCACTGTACTACAGGCTCATTGAAGCACTTGGAGGTTTATCTGTGTCCTCAGGGTTGGCTGACTAGTGCTCCTGGTTCCTGTAGTCTGCAATTTTTCCTCTGAAAATCCATTCCTAGTCCAACACCATTCAAAGGGTGTGCATCCCAAATTATATAGCTAAAAGTCTGTAGAGATTCTCAGTCATGCAGGTCATGGTTGTCCCAAAGATGCTTTTTTCCAGAGGAAAACTTGCAGACTATAGGAACCAGGAGCACTAGTCAGCCAACCCTGAGGACACATTATTAGCTTCTTGGATGAGCAGCAAAGAAAACCCAGAAAGTCCTGTTGCCTCCTGAAAAAGTACCTTTGGGGCAACCATGACCTGGATGACTGAGAACCTCTACAGACCAAAAGGCAAGATGGTTAAACTGTATCAAGACATAGTTTTGCATGAAGTCCTTTCCTGTGATTTAGTTACAGTATATGTGAAGATTCTTATTGTAGCATTAAGTAGAGGACATTTACACTTAAATTCAGCCAATATAAAAACAAAGAAACTGGGGGTGTCAGCAAAGTTACCATTGTTTTTCTATCTGAATTCCTGGATGCATGGATATGTCTGGCCTTATCTTAATGCCCTGTAGCAATTTGCTTTGTGCATAATATTTATTTCTTAATGCTTTTATGTAGTTCCATTCATATCATTTAAAACAAATTATAGCAAAGCATACCATATTGTATAATTGATTTGAAAAAAAAATCAAAATGATCAATTATATCAATTAAAAACAATAATAATATTGGTAATAATAAATACTATCAATATAATGCATGACCCTTAACCACATCACAACACAGATAATTGCCAGGAGTGAACAGGGTCATGTGTGCTCCATACCTTGACAGACAAGGACCTACATCATCTGCTTCTTCTAGTAGATTCTTTAGTTGGTCTTGAACCACTATTTGAACCTACCTTCACCCAAAAGGAAGGTTGGTAACTAGGCACCATTCATCTACTTCTTCCCGTTCCAGGGAGTTCCGGTAAAAGAGTGGGTGAAGGCTGCCAGAATTGCCTATTATGCAACATTTGCAAACTATTCCTCTAAGTGCTTTAGGTTTGTTGTATTTATTAGACAATGTTGAAATTACACACATTTCTATCTGTCTGTCTATCTAGCTAGCTCATCTCTCTCTATCTCTTTTTCCCTTATATCTAGGAATCTATCTATCTATCTATCTATCTATCTATCTATCTATCTATCTATCTATCTATATCATCTATCTATCATCTATCTAGAAATTAGATAAATCTTTCTCTCACTGTGTCTCTCTGTGTCTTTCTCTCATCTCTCTATAATCTCTCTGTCTCTGTCTATCTATCTATCTATCTATCTATCTATCTATCTATCTATCTATATCATCTATCTATCATCTATCTAGAAATTAGATAAATCTTTCTCTCACTGTGTCTCTCTGTGTCTTTCTCTCATCTCTCTATAATCTCTCTGTCTCTGTCTATCTATCTATCTATCTATCTATCTATCTATCTATCTATCTATCTATCTATCTATCTATCAACAGCCACGGTGATGTAGTGGTTAGAGTGCAGTACTACAGGCTACTTCTGCTGATCACCAGTTGCCAGCAGTTTGGCAGATCAAATTTCACCAGGCTCAAGGTTGACTCAGCCTTCCATCCTTCCGATGTCGGTAAAATGAGGACCCAGATTGTTGGGGGCAAGATACTGACTCTGTAAACTGCTTACACAGGGCTGTAAAGCACTGTAAAGTGGTATATGAGTCTAAGTGCTACTGCTAAGTGCTATCTATCTATCTATCTATCTATCTATCTATCTATCTATCTATCTATCTATCTATCTATCATCTATCTATCTACTGTATCTATCTATCTATCTATCTATCTATCTATCTACCTATCTATCTATCTTTCTCTTCTATCATGTTTCTCTCTCTCTCTCTCTCTCTCTCTCTCTCTCCATATATATATATATATATATATATATATATATATATATATATATATATATATATATATATATATATATATATATATATTATATATATACTGTATATCTACCTCTACCATCTCTGTCTCTCTGTCTCCCTCCCTCCATCTCCATCTCCATCATCTCTATTTCTATCTCTACCTATATCTCTGTCTCTAATTTATTGTTATTTGCTTTTTGTCAGTTAATGCCTGAAGATAATCTGGAAGAATCAACTCATGCAGCCTGCACTTGCCATGTCCTTATTGTTTTAAAAATGTGAATACTCAGCTCCTTTATTAGTAGTACTGGCTACTAAAATGCTTCTAGGCTCAATTAGAGGGGTTAGTTCTGATAGTTAAAGCTCTTCATAGCCTAGAACTGGTTGTTTTGGAGACATTTTTTCCTTGTATCATCCCCCATGCCAGCTGTTCATCCTGGTTTTATGTTCAAACTTTATGGGAACCAAGAACAGTAGCTAGAGAAAGCAAGAGCTGTAAAGCAGTTTTCCTGATGTCATGGAATGCTCCTTAGCTTGGAATTAAAATTAAAAAGAAAATAAACTATCAGATGTATCAGATTTTGGCTTCTTAGCAGTTCATTGATAAATATACAAATATGAGAAAGCTCATGATAAAAGTTCATGAATAGGCAACTGTGGAATGTTTTATGTAAATATGGAATTGAAAGTAAGTTGGTCAATTTGTCCAGTAAGTAAGAATTGCATACAACAGACCAAGGAAAATAAATGTACAGCATATGACAATGTGTAGGAAGTAAGACATGAATGTGTATTTCATGTATTTATAGGTAAATGTATGAGGAATGCTTAAGCCATGATTCAGATGTGTTGATTGTAAAACCAATAGATATTTTGTCTGCAGATGATGTCATTGTGTTGGCTGAAAAATAAAATGATTTGTAGTCAATGTAAGATAATTCATATCCCACTGATGTGTTTTCATAATTTTCCATAGATTTTTTTTGCATTTTTCTTTATTCATATTCAAAAGATAAATAAAATCTGTTTCAGACTTTTCCATACAGTATAAATATAAAGGTTATTTATGGGTATCTTCTTGTTGACAATAAATCAGTCATTATTCTCACTGTATAATTGGTTTTTATAGCCCTCAGAATTGTTATGTAGACTGCAGGAGGCAGTGTGGCTGAGGAGTTTGTTATTTTTTTAATATAGTTCCTCCTTCTTCAAATGTTATACAATAGTTTCTTCCTATATGACTGGGAAAATTCAAATAGCAACAGGGATAATGTATCTAAGGGATTTTCCTAATATCAATAATATTATCAGTAAAGGAGAATATTTATAGCTCAGGGTTGAAATGAGAGATCTTTGAGGCTCTCCGAGCTTGGTTTGTTTTCTTGCAAACATCTTATCACCCAAACTGATAATGTCACCTAGTTGGTTAATGAAATGTGTGCAAGAAAACAAACCAAGCTCAGAGAATATCAAGGACCACTCATCATCAATATTTAAATGCTATCTGTTTATCTTTTCATGACTTCTGAAAGTTTTTCAAGATAATATACTTGACCTTGTTCTTATGGACATACAAATGCCACTGTTATACTTCTCTATGACCATAATGAAGATTTGATTTGAGTGTTCTGCTGTACAATAGATGGTCATATGAAAGAAACAAATTTAAATTGTAATTACAATTTACAGTTGTAATTGTACAAGTATTGTACAAAATTGTACAAAAATACAATTGTAATTGCAATTACAATTGCAATTAAGAGCCTTGGTGGCGCAGCAGACTAAAGCACTGTTAAGTAACACCAGCTGCCTGCAATTACTGCAAATTCAAATCTCACCAGGCTCAAGGTTGACTCAGCCTTCCATTCTTTTGAGGTAGGTAAAATGAGGACCCAGTTTGTGGGGGCAATAAGCTGACTTTGTATAAATAAAAAACAACAACACCGCTTTGGGGGGACGGTGAAAGCCCTACTAAGCAGGTATATACAAAAGTATGAAGGCTATTGCTTAACGCATTGTAAGCTGCCCTGAGTCTCCGGAAAAGGGCGGGATATAAATCGAACAAATAAATAAATAAATAAATAAATAAATAAATAAATAAATAAATAAATAAATAAATAAATAAATAAATAATTGTAATTGTAAATGGTAATTTAAAAATATGAACTCCTGATAATTCTCAATCAATGGTATAAAATAAGTATGTGCAGAGGTTTTCTGGTCTAATTTATAATGGTCTGTGTATGTCTGTGTTTTCAAGTTACCATGGACTCCTTGTGACTGTCTGGATAAGTCACTGCAGTTTTCTTGGCATGATTTTGGAATTGGTTTGCCATTGCCTGCTTCATAGGGTTGAAAGAGAGAGACTGGCTCAAGGTCACCCAGCCAGCATTGTGCCTAAAGCTGGACTAGAACTTATGGTCTCCTAGTTTATAGCACAGTACCTTAACCACCACACAAAGCAAGCTCTTAAATCTAATTTGAACGTATAACTTTGCAATTAAATTAATCCAGTCTGAGCATCTCCAAGGATCAGAGGATCTGAAGTGAGATCAACAAAAATGAAGTTTCATTCTCTGGTATGCCACATTCTTATTGTCAGACTGGTTTTTTTTTTCTTTATAAAAACTTTTCAGAGAAGGTGGTTCAAGAAGATCACTATCTTATTTACATACACCTAAGGAGGTTTCTGGTAACTTGCCTCTGATCCAGAACAAAACAGATGCAGAAGGAGATGTTGATATATCTCAACATCTCCTTCAATCCTTGCATCTTTTTTAAAATCATACTTAACAGATACAATGATTGGATGAGTCATTGATGGTCTGATTGCAGGTATCGTTCAGATTTGCTCATAGGCTTCTCAGTCAGCATTTCCTTTTTTCTCTACATCCATGCTACTCTGGCATTATATGAAGAGGTGCAGTGGCTCAGTAGCTTAAAAGACGCCAAAGAAAATCTACACTCAAGCACTTCAAGTCCTATGACTGCATGATGGAGTGACCTCCTGTCATTTGCAACCTAGCAGTTTGAAAGCAAGTAAATGAAATTAGATAAATAAGTGCCACTTTACTGGGAAAGTGTTTTGCCATAGGCTTTGCACTGTGCATTGATGCACAGTTTTGGTTTAAAAATGTGGCTACAAAAGAGCAATATATTCACTTGTTCAGTATGACTCCGTTTCAAGGAGGAAATGGATAAAAAAGAAAAGAGATAGAAGTAGAACATTATTATCTCAGTGGATTTGAGGTTATTGATTACTTTGTAAAATGTGTCTGAATTATTTTATTCAAATTAACGTCCACTTTAAATGGAAAAGAAAAACAGTCATATCTAAAAAAAATAGTTTATTAATGAGTCTTCTCAAAATTTATGCTCAACCATTTCCAAAAATATCCTCCAGGTAGAATAGCAATAGAAAAATAGGCAGATGCTAGGAGGCTGCTATTCCTACAAAGATCAGAAGAGCAAAAATTAATCAATCAACTTCCAAACCTATGTTGTATGTCATAACCGTTGGAATCTTATTTCACAGTTCCATAATGGCAATTTCCTTTTTCTTTTCCAATAGATGCTATGCCATAAAAGAAGGTTAATTAGACACAAGAGAGGATCTTCATTCGAAAATATATTTAGACAATATAATCATGAATAAAATAAGTAATTAGAGAAGATTCATTTCTATGTCGCAAGTTGTGCGATGATTTACCAATTACTTTTGCCCTGATTTTTTTTCTTAATGATCTGCAGCATAACATTTATTCTTGACTAGTTTTTAATGAGAACCATAACTGATGACTGGACATTATTATTTTTTCCCTCTTTTAATAGCAAATATTTCAATGCTATTTTCCATAAAGAGATTGGTATCTTGAAGACTGAACTATTTAATACTTTACTTCCTCTGAATTTTCAGAGAACATTAAATTATTATTAAAATCTTCAAAAGTTCTGACAGTTTTAGATGCAATTCCTTTGTGTTAATAGTGACTTCTCTTTTTTCTTAGTGTGTGCAATGGGAATATGAGTCTCTGGGTATAAATCAGAGGTGGGTTTCAGCAGGTTCTGACCAGTTCGGGAGAACCGGTAGCGAAAATTTTGAGTAGTTCAGAGAACCAGTAGTAAAAATTCTGACTGGCCCTGCCCCCATCTATTCTCTGCCTCCCAAATCCCAGATGGTCAGGAGGAAATGGGGATTTTACAGTATCTTCCCCTGGAGTGGGTAGATATGGAGATTTTACAGTATCCTTCCCCTGCCACGTCCACCAAGCCATGCCCACCAAGCCATGCCATGCCCACCAAGGCATGCCATACCCATCAAGCCATACCTACAGAATCAGTAGTAAAAAAATTTGAAACCCACCACTGGTATAAAAGTTAAGAATTCTGATGCCCTTTCTTGTTTTTAAATAGTTTGCTGCTTTAAATACTTTAATAAGCAAGATTATGGCTTCCAATTTTGGATAACTTGTATAAGCCACCTTAATCATCCTATTGGAAAGAAAGACAAGATATAAATTTTGCTTCAGAATTCTAAAAACAGAATGATCAGGGACATCTGCTGACAGTCCTATTCTCCTGTGTGTTGCAAGAGGAAGGCGATTGACAGATGTCAAAATCAGAGTAACCTGAATTGTGTTAGGACAGGATGGCAGGGGAAGTAATCTTTCTTTACAGATAAACTTGCTTGTATATACACTGAATTGGATGCCAGTTGGGCAAAGTGAAGTGAGGAAAACAACACCTTGTATTTAACTTGAGATTGTTTGAGATACTGAAACCTGGAAAAGTAAATAATGTGAGCTCTCCTACTTGTGGGGCTATATCTATATCATTTCTGGATTTATTGGAGGATTGGGCAGAGTACATATGGGTAATTTTAGGAGGTGATACATGTTCCATGCTATACATGCTATACAGTAGTGGGTTTCAAATTTTTTTACTACCGTTTCTGTGGGCGTGGCTTGGTGGGCGTGGCAGGGGAAGGATATTGTAAAATCTCCATACCCTCCCCACTTCAGGGGAAGGTTACTGCAAAATCCCCATTTCCTCCCAATCAGCTGGGACTTGGGAGGCAGAGAATAGATGGGAGCAGGGCCAGTCAGAATTTTTACTATCGGTTTTCTGAACTACTCAAAATTTCCGCTACCGGTTCTTCAGAACTGGTCAGAACCTGCTGAAACCCACCTCTGATGCTATATAGTTTTTCCTTGTTTCACCTATCCTAACAACAGTGAAAAAACCAAGCACTCACATTTACTACATCATGTTTATAAACTCTTATGATAATCAGACTAAGAAGATATATGAATGTCTGATATTGCCTTTTCTCTGAAATAGGTGAACTTCAGAGATATGCATTCATGCTGCTCCAGAACCCAGGTGCAATTATGGTATTGCCCTACTGAACTACTTCTTAAGCAACAGTACTAAATTTAATTTGATACAATCTCCCTCAAGTAAAAAGTTCTATCATCTTATGACTCCTGCTGATCTACATTAATCAGTTTTGGGATTGGATTGTTAATTCTTTCTTCTTGCTTTATAAATCTAATTAAATGCACAGAAATGAATGAGATAATTGTTGCAGTTAACTGGTTGTAATAAGGACACAGTGTTACCAATAATTTAAAGTATAACCAATGGAAAAATTCTTTTTTAGAAAAATGCATAATATGACTCCATAGACTTGAGTAGGGATGCACTGCATTTAAATCCTGTGAACTGATATTATATGAGTTAGAAGCCCAGCAGCTTTGGGCTTCCTTCAACCAATTTCATAGCTGCAGTACAACAGAGATATAATCACTAGTTTAAGTTTCTAAGTCCAGACAAGCCAGGGATGAAATCCAACAGGTTCTAACAGGTTTTGGAGAACCGGTAGCAGAAATTTTGAGAAGTTTGGAGAACCGGCAAATACCACCTCTGGCTGGCCCCAGAGTGGGGTGGGAATGGAGATTTTGCAATATAATTCCCTCAGGAGGGGAGGGAATGGAGATTTTGCAGTATCCTTCCCTTGCCATGCCTACCAAGCCACGCCCACAGGACCGGTAGGAAAAAAAATTGGATTTCACCCCTGAGACAGGCCATAATATTCGTTTTATGATAAAAATTATTATGATTTCTCTCTCTGTCTCACACACACAAACTTTCTTCTCCTGTGAAGATATAATCTGAAAAAGAAAATTCTCCCTCCTTCTTTCCAGCTACTGTGTCTGCTTCATTTCCAATTTCCCAAAGGGCCAAAACGAAACATTTGCCTGCTTGAGCCAAACAACAGTTGGCATACTTTCCCAGTTCAAATTAACTGTACCATCAACACGGTGTTCCTTCATCGTTGTTTATGGAGAGTACTCTCACCATTCTTGATGGTCAGGTTAACATTGTTAGGACAGAGATCAGCTTTCTTGTCAAATGTTCTGCTAACATCTCCAAACATTCCTTACCTGAAGTGGCCAGGTAATTCTGGATCTCCACTTACCCACTATTGCCCACAATTCCTCTTCCAGCTTAAACTGATTTACATTGTTTTTACTTCTGGTGTGAGAATGCTTTGATTCTAGGACAGGAATGGATAACCTTTTGATTGCTAAAGGCCTCATTTGAAATTAGTAATGGGGAATGAAGACTATACACATTTCATTTCTTTTCTTTTCATATTTTATCAGCAAGTGAAGATACTAGCCACAGTGGTGCAGTGGTTAGAGTGCAGTACTGCAGGCTACTTCTGATGACTGCCGGCTGCCTGCAATTTGGCAGTTTGAATCTCATCAGGCTCAAGATTGACTCAGCCCACCATCCTTCCAAGGTGGGTAAAATGAGGACCCAGATTGTTAGGGGCAATATGCTGACTCTGTAAACTGCTTAGAGAGGGCTGTAAAGCACTGTGAAGTGGTAGATAAGTCTTATTGCTATAGTGGGGGTGTGAATGTGTCACTGTTTTGGTTGTTCACATCAGGGGTGAAATCCAGCAGGTTCTGATAGGTTCTAGAGAACCGGTAGCGGAAATATTGAGCAGTTCGGAGAACTGGCAAATACCATCTCTGGCTGTCCCCAGAGTGGGGTGGGAATGGAGATTTTGCAATATCCTTCCCCTGCCATGCCCACTAAGCCACACCCACCAAGCCACACCAAACCATGCCCACAGAACCGGTAGTAAAAAAAATTTGGATTTCACCATTGGTTCACATGCATTTATTGTTTTTGTCTACTCAGATTTCTTAAATTGCTTTGACTAATTCCTGCTTTGGAGGGGGAAAGGAAAGTGGATATGCTTTGAGTGAATACATGAAGAAATAAAACATACACAAGAGGGTGAATATTAATATTTTGACTATGTAACGTTTGACTATGTATCAAAACATTTTGTACCCTTCTGAAACCATTTTTTAAAAAAGTATTTGATTGTTTGACATGGTTGAGTCAATCTAGATATCAAAAAAAATTGGAGTCATGCACTGCAAATACCCACCACAAAATACGCAGCAACTAATACTGTTCACTATAAGGTTAGCTGATGTTACTGATCTCAAGATGTAATTTAAACAATGTCACTCTAGGGTAAATCTGTTTTTGTACTTCAGTTTAATTACTAACTTCACAGTATTTTAGTTTCATATTGAATACTGTTAGTGAATAAGTAAGCAACATGCAAACAAAATATTTACTGCAGGGCAAAGAGTATATTTTGGTAGGGGTCTTGTATAAGTGTTCAGCCAAGATTTCAGATACAAAATACCCTGTTCTTTCCTTTTTAAAATGATGTGTAGTTCTTGTTACCCAAGGCAAAGGTTTCTGCACTTGTTTCTGGTCTGTCAGTTCATTACAGAAAGGAAAGCAAACAGATAATGACCTCAAACTGTGCAAGCAAACAGCTTGTCATAAGGAAAGTCCTTCTGACCCTCAAATTTTCTAAAATCATTTTACTGTTTGGCTTTTCAAATAATTCGATACAGAGTGTACAATCAACTGTCAGTTAAGCTGCCTGCATATCTCAGACTGAATTGGATCCAAGGTACTGTATGGATTTTATAAAAAGGGCTTATATTACGAGCATCCTAAAAAATCATGCTAGGGATATATACATATACACACACACACACACACACACACACACACACACACACACACACATATCCTCCCTGTAAAGGTACAGTATCTATTTTCTTACTTCTTCATAGGATTTATGTGTGTTTTTCCTCTAGCCAGGTTTTCTATTGATTCTACTGAGCTAGGGCTGCAGAAAAACCTTGGTTACATAGGAAAACCTGGCTAGAGGAAAAACATATATATACATACATACATACATACATACATACATACATACATACATACATACATATATAGATATATATAGATATATAGATATATAGATATATAGATAGATATACACACACATATACATATACATGTGTGTGTGTGTGTGTGTGTGTGTGTGTGTGTGTGTGTGTGTGTGTAAAAAAAGAAGCAGACATCCTGCGAGCTACAGAACTTAACATTTTAAAATTTTAAAAGAATTAAAATTTTAATTTACTAAGCTTTTGTCAGCCATCTGCTGACATCGTCAGAGTATTAAACTACCATTACAGGGATCTCTGCTTTTATATTCCATTAATCAATTTGGTCCTTGCGCATGTAATAGGCCTTTCCAGCCATCTCCCACTTGTAATCAGCTGTGTTGTTTTTGCTGTCATCATGCTGGATGATGGAGGCTTGATTTCTACTGTTTCCTCCCTCCTAGCTTGCTTATCAGTGGGGGATGATGTTAGCCTGTCAGCCATTGCAATTTGCTGTCTTGTCTGTGACCTCGTGGTCAGCCAGTTTCGTTTCTCATTAATCCCATCTGTTACAGTTTGAGACAGTCCTGCTGGGTTGCTCTGTGTTTGCTCAGGACTAACTATGCCTTCACAGGCTGAGTCTGCATGCTCAGAGGTGGGGGTGGGTGCCTTTGGTCTCTGCTCACTGAGGAAAGCTGTCTCTGCTCCTCCTGCAGGGTCTTTCCTGGTGTCTCAAAGCCTGGTAGGCCAGTGGCAGTTCGATATGCCTGTTGATGGAATTGTTATTGGAGAACCAGACTTCTTTTAATAGGCGTCCTCCTTAAGTCCTATCATGGGCAGTAACCTCAGCTTCTTGAAAAACAAATATGTGGTTGTGCTCCTTCATATGTATCCAGATCTGGGAGCACTGTTCCTTGCTTTGGACAGCCAGTTCGTGTTCATGTACTCTGGTCTGTAACCGCTTGGCCATTTCCCCTATGTAATTGCTTGCACAATTACTACAGTTGATGCGGTAAACTATTGAAGATGTCTCCTCCTTGGATAATGCTTCCTTTGGGTGCATCACTCTCATTCTCAGTGTTTGGTCCGGCTTATGTGCCACTTTGACTCCATGTGCTGAGAGGATGCATGCAGCAGTTTCGGATACCCCCTGTACATATGGGAGTACCCTCCATGCAGCAGTTCCATTGGCACCTTCAATAGGCTGCCAAACCCTAGGTGTAGCACACCTTCAGATAAAGTCCATTGAGTATTCGTTGAGCTTGCAGACCTGATAAAGATATGCCCGCTCCTTGGCTTTAGCTGCTGGTGTACTACAATGAGTGTCTATCCTACTGCACAGTGCCTGAATACAGCTGATTTTATGTGCCATGGGCTGATTGCTCTCATTATGTAAAATATGGTCCATGTTCATGGTTTTATGGTGCACACGTGTGTCAAGACTCCCATCTGGGTTGCGGTTAACCAGCACATCCAGAAAGGCGAGTGTGTTGTTGGTCTCTTCCTCCATCGTAAATTGAATGTCTGGATATATGGAATTGAGGGTTCTTATAAAGCTGGTCTTATTTCGCCATTTAATGATGACAAACGTGTCATTGACATAACATGCCTAAAACCTGGGCTTGTAAATTTTCATAGCCTCATTTTCCAATTTCTGGAGGACAGCCTCTGCTACCACTCCTGAGATTGGAGATCCCATGGGCGTCCCCTTTATCTGTTTGTACCGATGGCTGCCAAATGTGAAATAGGTCCGAAGGCAGAAATTCAGAAGGTGGAGGAGATCGTCTGTGCTAAGTGATTTGGGGTTGTGTGACTCCCTCTCCACTAATAATTCCCTTATAGTTAGGGCTGCCTGCTCCTGGGGGATGGATGTAAATAAATGACACCATAGTCTCATCTTCCCCAACCTCCACTCCCTCCAACCTTTGTAAAAAGTCAGTGGAGGACCTCACACTGGTAGTGGCATCTTCAACCAGAAGTCGTAGTTGTTTTAAAATTTTAAAATTTTAAGTTCCGGAGCTCGCAGGATGTTTGCTTCTTTCTTTACTAATATACTTGGAACTCGTATTTTTTAGGAAAATATATGTAATATATTTCCCTAGGTGTAACTAAGGAGATAGTGACAAAGTAGATATGGGATATCAGTTGCTGTTACCTGTGTCATTTGTAGTGATATTATTCCATCTGTGAAAAAAGTTTGCCTGAGTATACCACTGGGCCCATATATATTATGAACATTTCGGTTATGCCCATAATGTTGCAACAGTGATTGAATTTCGAACCTCATATATACATATATCAAATTATAGTGCAACATTTTTGCTGGCATAAATAAGATATGTGTTGATTGTTTAAAGAAGTATTAGGTTAAGCAGTCTGGAAATAATTCCAATTAATTGTTTTGGGATTTCAGGGTGATGGTGTGGAATCAAGGCATGGTTTACTAATATTTATAATAAATTAATCAAGAGCAAACAAACTGTATACATATGAAAGTAATTTTGTCCTTTCTTCTTTACGTGATTTACTCAAAGTAATGAAGTACATGATGCAGGGAAAAAGTCCACATGATGTAATTTTTGCATGGAATAATATGCTATAGGGTGATCCTTGTTTAGTGACCACAATTAGGATTCACAAATCAGTCATTAAGCAAAGCGGTCAGCAAGTGAAACCTAAACCATGCTTATGATCTTCAACTTTCATCTGCTTTATAGACCTGTGAAAGTCATAAATGAGAAGACTGGCCATAAAGTTACTTTTTCTTCACCATCAAAACAAATTGTTGCTAAATGTGGCGGTAATTAAACAAGGACTGCATGTACAAAATGTTGTATAGGTACCTTTCCACCTCAGCTTCAAAGATTGTTCATAGAAGAAACATTTTATTCCTTTCAATAAAACTGGTTCCACCCTTTCCAGCAGATTCTCCTGACTGAAGCCTCTTTTCATCTCGTCTAATGACTGAATGAAAGATGTTGCATTTCTCTTCACCCGCTTTGGCTTGGCCCAGGGGTGAAATTCAGCAGGTTCTGACAGGTTCTGGAGAACTGGTAGCGGAAATTTTGAGTAGTTCAGAGAATCGGCAAATACCACCTCTGGCTGGCCCCAGAGTGGGATGGGAATTGAGATTTTGCAGTATCCTTCCCCTGGAGTGGGGTGGAAATGGAAATTTTGCAGTATCCTTCCCCTGCCACGCCCACCAAGCCACACCCACCAAGCCACACGCACAGAACCGTAAAAAAAAAAAATGGATTTCACCACTGCATAGAACTCTGTAATTCTGAGGTAGTGACTTGTTGCTGACCAGCTATTCTGTGAAGATCTTTTGGTTTGGGAGAAAATATATTATTTAACAATGTTATCCCTTTCTAGTTCTATTGACTAGTGCCTGCTTATTTTTAAGGTGATGTCCTATATTCTGTTCTGAATAGCTGGGCGAAAATAGTCTTTTCTTCTACAAACCACCCTATTTTAAAATGGAGTCCCTGCCTGATATGGTGCAATATATCTCAGATATAATGGCTAAGATTCCACTTTTAGGTAATTACAACATTCACATAAGGGCTATTTTGGTAATATCAGTTCATTATTTGTTAGGCTCCATAGCTTTAATGGACTTTGCACAAATGGTTTTATAAAACCAATCCATGAGGCCGCAGATATTCTTGATACATAGAGATGTGCAAAATTTTAATAAGTAAAATACATTTAATAGACTTCGATAATTACTAGGAGTTATACGGTAGTACAATAAATTTCTACCTCTAAATGTTTTTAACCTTAATGGAAAATACATAGTACTAATACGTCCTCGTAAGTACAGGCTATTCTAGAGCTGTGGGGAAAAAAAAACTCATTTGAAATATATGTTTTGAGCTAAGCAGCTATTTAAGCTAAACACACCTCCTTGAAGGATTAAACCAGCTGCATCTTTTGGAAGTTCACACATCTATTTGGATGGTTTTCCCCGGTGGTCTCCATAAGCATATGCTTGAACGGTTTACACTTCCATGAATTTCTAGTGTAATAAAGTGGCTCCACAGCACACAGACATGCAGCCAGCTGGGATAGTCTTTGAGGAAGCCACAGGAGATCTCCCGATGATGCCGTGTTTTAAGCCTTCAAGGAGTGAGTGCTTTGCCTATGCAGACTCATGTTGCAAAACAGATGTTTCAAGGGCTTTGTGCAGTCCAACATATATTTCATTTCAACTTTATCGTGTTGTTTCTCTGCATTTAAACACACTCAAAGTTTAGGATCTTTGGGTTTTTTTTTTTTTTCATACTTCGTATTGATTCAGTCAAAGTAGTATGCATTCAAAACTATATAAATAAAGGTACTTACATATCATTGATCTCAGTAGTTCTAGTGTTTGTGTGTTACACATTCCCTTTCTATATATATACTCAACCTGATGAAGGGAGGAGAACTTGTGGCTCAGAAGGTTAATTCAACTGCCTAACATGCAGGAAGCCCAAGTTCGAATCTGAGTAAGGGTATGGCTAGCTGATGAAAACTAAAATGCTTGAAATAGATCTATACTAGTCTCCCTTTATTTCTTTATCAGCAAAATATAAATTATATACATACATACATACATATATATATACATACTATATTATATACTCTCTCTATTCACACACACACACACACACACACTGTATTTTTAGGAGTATAAGACACACCTTAGTTTTGGGGGAGAAAAATATGAAAAAAGCTGATTGGTGGGTGGATCAAATACCCCTCCAATGAGCAGTTCCCAGAGGTGAATTTTAGCAACAGGTTCCTTGGTTGTGAGCTCTGTACCTTGCTTTTTTTTTTGCTTTTTTTTTTCTGTCTCTGAAACTTCTGAAACTCTGTTTCAGAAAAAAAAAATTCTTGCCTCTGAAAGCCTCTGAAACAGAGCTTCAGAAAAAATGCCCCTGAATCTCGGTTGGGGGCTTCTTTTCTGAAGCTTCGTTTCTGATGATTTTTTCAGCCTCTGAAACCTCTGGGACTGCATTTGGAGTATAAGACACACCCAGTTTTTAACCCACTTTTTTGGGGGGGAAATGTGTGTCTTATACTCCAAAAAATACGTGTGTGTGTGTGTGTGTGTGTGTGTGTGTAATTTTATATCTTTATTCATATCACTAATATAGCAACAAAAACTTATGAACTATTTCATTACGATGCTATTCATTTGTTCTAGGAATCCATTACTCTATATTTCTATATATGTATGTATGTATGTGTATATGGATGTGTGTTTATACATAGACACCCCACACAGCTTATTTTGCCAGTTTACATTGATTTCAATGAAATCCATTCATGCTACTCATAGTTTTCAGATCTCATTGTTTCCTATGGACTTGGCTTGTTAGTTGTTTGCCAGTGAACCATATAGCACTGAGATTTTCTGGTGGAGTCCCATCCAAATTATTAATTATCTATTTTTTAAAAAAAATCAGTCAAGGTAGGATAGGGGAAGCCTAATTATTCCTCAACCCATTTACTTGTTAAAATACTTGCATGTATTCCTTGCTGCGTACAATGGTGATAAGTAAAATGTAGACAGTAGTTTTGGTCAGTATAATGGTTGGTCTTGAAGGGCAGGAGAAAGATGCAATAAATGAGGTTTAAACCTGGTCCAATAAAGTGACTTATGAAACAATTAAACATCCATCCTTACTGCTCCCCAATTCACACATGAAATAAAAAAGAGTTTTATGGTTCTCTTACTATAACTGTTGTACTGAAAGCAGATCTACACAATATCTTAGTCTGGTCTACTTTATAGTGCTGATATCACTCTTGCAAGTCTCAATGTGTTTGTCTGGCAACAGAAGTTCACTTTTGCCTTCAAGGTCATCCTATATACTCACCATACTATGGAAATAATAGCTGCGACATAAGAAGACATCTAAACATTGTGAAAACGTTGAATACAGAGTTAAAAATAGGGAAATAACTACAACTATAGCAATAGCAATAGCACTTAGACTTATATACTGCTATAGAGTCTGAGTGATTTACAGAGTCAATGTATTGCCCCCAACAATCTGGGACCTGATTTTACTGACTTTGGAAGGATGGAAGGTCAAGTCAACCTTGAGCCAGCCAGGATAAAAATTAAAAATATTTAAATGATCCCAATTCACAAGTTTCATCTGTATTATTATGGGTTCTCTAGAACTTTTTCTCAAATCTGAATTTGAGATTAAATTACCTATTCCTCTTCTTTTTCTTTGCCAACTTGAGTAAAAATAAAAATAAGTAGGGCTGAATGTAAATGCCAGTTCATTGAATGAGGATGAATAGTAATTTCAAGACATCTGTCACTATGGCAACTGAATGTTACCTTATAATATTTCATGTAAAAAAAATTAATTTGTATCATGTGGAATAATGATAGTTACTGTATATTCTCCATCCTCCTCATTATATATATGATCGCTTGGATAAATGATACATATTTCAATAATAATTGATTACTTTTTCTAAAAGACACTCTGTGTTTCTTTCTTCTGCCTCTAACTTTGACTTTTCTTATCGTTATTTTTTGTGCAGGTAATAAAATTAATAG
Organism: Pantherophis guttatus; assembly: GCF_059756535.1. Lineage (NCBI taxonomy): Eukaryota > Metazoa > Chordata > Lepidosauria > Squamata > Colubridae > Pantherophis > Pantherophis guttatus. Next base: position 114,526,831 of record NC_142067.1, on the reverse strand, counting down.
TAATAGTTAAGGAGCCATAAAGCTCCTTCAGCATGGTATATTTATTTGTTAAAAGGATTAATTATATGCATAATTAGTGGGTTTCTTATTGATTATCAGTATAGTGTGATCCAAATCGCGTTGTGATTTGGAAAGTCTGTTCAGTTGGATTTTGAAGCAAGTTTGGATTTTAAAATGAGCTTTCAATGTTTAGAAAAGACCTTCCAAATTACAAGGATTTGATCTGAAACCAGTTGACATCCCTGATATCATGTTAGTTCTATAGGGTAAGAATTTCATTAAATAAATGAATGTAAAATTAAATTTTAATTCCAAGTTGCCACATTTTGCGGTTTTAAATTAATAAATAAATTAAAACACAGGGATCCTTTGACTGTTGCAGATAGATAGATAGATAGATAGATAGATAGATAGATAGATAGATAGATAGATAGATAGATAGATAGATAGATAGATAGATAGAATAGAGACAGACAGACAACTGGAGCAGAAATATGAGAACCACTGTTAAAAATCTTGATAAATTTAGAAGTTCTTAAATTAATATGGACATTTGAATTTTTGTAAACTCTGTATGCATAATAATAACCATTCTCTCTGAAGCTTTGGAAAACTTTATTGTCACGTTCAAATACATGGGGTATATTGCACAAAGTGCATTGTTTTTTATAAAAATATTATGATGCTTCATGATGCTTCAGAGCACTTAATTAAACCAAATGTTTGTATGTGATGGGTAAAAGTGCAAGAGGTGAATAGGGCAAATCCAGTTTATCAGTTTGCCAACAGGAGCTATTTTCTCTTTCATTAGGGGAAAAATCTGTATTCATATAAATCACTTCTTAAAGTCATGCTGCTGTATAGCTCTTAGAGATGCTTCTCGGGGGAATGTAGAGTTCAGCTTTAAACTTGTCTTTTGAACCAAGTATTTATTAGAGAGGGAAAAAATAGATAAAACTTCATATTCTAAAAAGCAAAGCAAAGATGGAAGGTGAGAAGTTAAAGCAATTGCTTTGTCTAAGTCTAAATCAAAGCTAGCTAGCTTCTTCAGTTTTCAGTAAGGAAATAGATTAGCTTCATTTATGTGTTTAGCCTTATCCTTACGGCTTAACTCAGGTCACTTAAATCGAACAATCCAATCTTGCAAGTATAGCTAAATGGATTGTCAGAGTTTCTCCGGCCATGGTACTGTTAGGGTCAATAATTATTGTAGGATCTTATATTGTGAACTGCAAAGTGAATTGACTCAGGATATTTATTCTGTGCTACCAAACAAGCAGAAAGCAAACAGGTTTTTTTTTTTTCATGAAGCACGACCACTCTTCTATCCTCAAAAATGGAGCATCCAAGCTTCTTCAGATATTCCTCAAAGTTTATCATTAGTGCGTTTCTCAAACCAGATGTGTTTCCCTTAAGATAATCAATGAATTTCATCTGAGATTTACACATTCTGTGTTTTTCAATAAAGGAAAAACTGACATTCAGTGTTTGGGTCTCTTATCAATAAAAATAAACATAAAGAATTTTAAAATATCTAAATAATATTCTTTCTTTTCTTTCTTTCTTTTTTCTTTCCTTTTCTTTTCTTTTCTTTCTTTCCTTCTTCTTCTTCTTTTTTTTTTGCAATTTCTTTTAATGCTTTATTTGAGTCAGGCTAAGCCAGGCTAAGATTCGATATTGGGATAAAACTTAAATATTAGAAGTCCAAATCTTTGGTCAAGACAGAAGTGCCTCTTCCGTGCCAAGGTGCTGAGATGACAAACGGTATTTGACGTAGGTACAGAATTGTAAAAGGGCAAACTAACCCTAAACAGATACATCCTGTTGTTTAATGTTTATTGCATCCCAAATGTCATGCATATCCCTGGATAAGGGGTGCTGCTTCCTTATTGCCCTTGAGGCGTCTCCTAGCCTCTTATCTCCTTTTGTTATGTCTTGAGCGCCAGAGCAGAGAACCTGAGTATGTGAGAAGAAGATTGTTATTTCCTTTCCCAGAGATAGATGAAAGGGCAGCTTCTACGTGTGAAATGCATCATTCTCTATAATACTTTTGCCTTTAAACTGTATAAATACATGGCCAGAAGAAGCCATTGGCGTTCAGACCTTTTGGACTGTTTGAACCTTGCGCAATAAACTCTTTCCTGCATTGAAAAGCTTGGCTTAGTCCGTTTTTCCTATAACAAGGCATCCCATCAGTTTCCCTGGAGTTGCTATAGAGCTTTGCTTAAATCCTAAACAAATCAAATAGGATCCAAAAATATTTTCTTTTTATTGGTACCTACATTCATCCTGAAAAAGAAATATTAATAACAGAAGAGAACAATCATCTATCTATCTATCTATCTATCTATCTATCTATCTATCTATCTATCTATCTATCTATCTATATCTATCTATCTATCTATCTAAAGTAGTTGTTAAATGTAGATGTGAGTTTTCAAGAAAAAATGGTCCGGTGAAGATTTCTAATCATGCATTAGATTGTCTAAATAGCATCTTCTACATTTTTATCACAAGTGAATTTACCATGTTCAAATTGTTTGCCTTACTGTTAAGCTACTCATGTTATTTTGTTCCAACATTGAGACAAATTTATTTCAACATTGAGACAAATGAGAAGAAAAGGGTGTCCTTCAGCTCACAGAGGCATAATATATGCATTTCTCATGAGGAAAACAGAGCAACAAAATATTTCTTTGTAAATCTCTCCTCTGGATCCTGTTCCAAAGATTCTTAACAGATGAACATATAATTTTGACTTATATTAATTTGTTTACATATATACATACATACATATAAAGATCTCTTTCTCCCTCCCTCTCTCCCTCCCTCCCTCCCTCCCTCCCTCCCTCCCTCCCTCTCTCTCTCTCTCTCTCTCTCTCTCTCTCTTTCTTCCTAAAATAGCTTATCTTCTTTTATTATTCTTCACTAAAATGTCTGAGCTCCCTGGGCAGCAAACTATTTCTCCTTCATAATTCATATGTCGAAACATAACTCTTGAATAGCAAATCTGCTTTATGAAATCAGTGTTGAAGAGACAATATTGAAGAAGGATATTGGATTTTTATTTTTTTTGCTTCTGTGGAAAACAGTGATAACTAGAATACATAAAAGGAAAGAAAATGCTAATTTTTAAACCAAATTAGCTGAGTAGTCCTACTTCTCTATAATGTGTGTGTATGTGTGTGTGTGTGTGTGTGTGTGTAGGGGAACTAGTCATATCACAGGATGACTAGCCTTGTTGCATTTTGAATTAATACAGAGCTGTGTTACATATAAAACCATTAATTAAATAAATTAGATAAACAAATGCTTAAACATCATCGAACCACTTACATATGATTCTATACTACATTTTCTATCATGAATCTATTAACTTATACTTTCCTCATATTACACACTTTAATAATATTTAGACTATAACTCCTCAATTGCACAAGCTAAAATTATTGATAGATCTAAAACATTTGAAGAACTTTCATAAAATACAGCTGCCACAACATTCCTTGGAGAGGGATTATTAAAACAATAAATTTGTTTATTAGGCTCACATGCTATTATAATCATCTACATGTGAAAATGAAAAATGTTAATTCTTAACTGTCATTATCATTTCAGTTAATTATTAGTTTTCTCCTACTTCAAATGAAAATGTTCATGCTGATAGTACTAGTATCATTAGAATGAACATAGAAAACAATCTTGTTGAAGGAAAGGTAATTTTTATTTCTTTTAACATAATAATTGAATAGCTGAATGAATATTTAGTTTGGAGGAGGAACAGTGACAGCCGAAAATAAGCTGGTAAATTCTCCATAGTTTGATAACGATATCAAACAAACAAACAAACAAAAAATACATGAGAGGAATCAAAGAGAAAGTTAACTAATGACAACTTTGCTTTGTATAAAGGTTTAAAAAGAAAACAACCCTCATTTCATCGGAAATCTTCACGTGTATTCCCAAAGAAGCCAACTTTTTCCTTTGCCGCATTGTTTTCAATGACAAAGAGAATAATTAATTACAGTGCTGCTCAGTCAAAATACTAACTAAAACAAGCCATTGTTCTGTTACTTTCTTTTCCACCTGAAAGAGACAAAATAAAAGAATTGAGGAAAGAAACTAGCATTTGAGCAGACTGCAGGTGCTATTACCTTAGCAGACGGCAACACACATTATTAAGAAAAATAAGGCACAGATCCAAAACTCCTGTGCACTACTATGCACATTTAAGTTTCCATGACAGTATGCATATTCATTCATTTATTCATTCATTCATTCATTCATTCATTCATTCATTCATTCATTCATTCATTTGGCAGCCAATTGTTATAAAAAAAATAAAGTATTATTTAAAAAACAAAATATAAAAATAAACAACAGAGTAAATATAGCAATGACATAGAACTGACATGCCATTGAAAAACCTTCATCTTGACCTACAAAAAAGTAGGTTTCTCTGCCAGTATTCTTCAACATCTTCATAAATTATCTAGATAGAATAATTTCTGATAGAATGATAGAATAGAAGGGGAACTCATCAAATTTGAAGATGACACCAAACTGTGGAGAATAGCCCACACTTTAGAAGATATATTCAAGATCCAGGAAGAACTTGACAGACTTGAACACTACGCCTTATCCAACAAAAAACAATTCAATGGTGAGAAAAGTAAGGTTTTATAGTTAAGGAAGAAAAACCAAATGCACAGATACAGAATAGGTGGTACCTTGCCCTATAGCAGTTACTGTGACAGGAATCTAGAAGTCCTAGTGGAGAATCATTTAAATATGAGCCTGCAGTGTGCTGAACCTGCCAAAAAAAGGCCAGTACAGTCTTAGGCTATATCAACAGAGGGATAGTATCAAGACCATGTGAAGTGTTATTACCACTTTATACTGCTTAAGTAACACCATTGGATCCAGTTTTGGCCACTACTATAAAAAAAAGATGCTGAGACTCCAGAAAAAGTGCAGAGAAGAGCAACAAAGATGATCAGGGGACTGGAGGCTAAAACATCTGAAGAACAGTTGCACGAACTGAGTAGGTCTAGTCTAGTGAAGAGAAGAGAAGGACTAGGGGTGACATGATAACTGTATTTCAATATTTGAGGAGTTGTCACAAAGAAGAGGGAGTCAATTTATTCCCCAAGCACCTAAGGGCAGGACAAGAAGTAAAAAATGGAAACTTATCAAGGAGAGAACCAACTAAGGAGAACTAAGGAGAAATTTCCTGAAAATGAGAACAATTAATCAATGGAATGGCTTTCCTCCAGAAGTTGTGGGTGCTCCATCACTGGAAGTTTTTAAAAAGAGATCGGACAACCATTTGTTTGGAATGATATAGAGCAAGGGTGTCAAACTCAAGGCCTATGGGCCAGATCCGGCCCATGGGGTACTTCAATCTGGCCCGTGGGGTCACCCTGGAAACAGCTAAGGCTTGGCCCGTAGTGCCTCTGCCAGCAAAAATGGGGCTCTGAGCTCCATTTTTACTGGCAGAGGGTTCAGGAGGCTGTCACAGCCAAAAATAGAGCTTGGGAGCCCATTTTCACTGACAGAGTACTCAGGCCACCATGGACACCCTTGACATGAGTGATGTCAAGCTAGCCATTCCCACCCTGGCTACGCTTACCGCGGCGCCTCCGAGGTCAATCACAACCCTGATGCAGCCCTTAATGAAATTGAGTTTGACACCCCTGATATAGGGTCTCCTGCTTCAATAGGGGTTGGACTAAAAGACCTCCAAGATCCCTTCCAACTCTGTTAATCTGTTATTCTGTTAAGCAGTGAATGCATTCTCTTAGACACATATTTTTGAAAGAGGAAAAAATATAACTAAATACAATTGAATCATGTGTTACACGTTACTTCCTTAAGAATTTAGCAATCAAGGGCAGTTTAAAGCAAATTCTGGAAATTATCAGGGCCAAAAATATCATGCATATTATAACACTTAAGTGCAGTTAGATTATGATGGAAATTAACATCACATCTAGAAGGAGTATTTATCTCAAATGCTCTGGGACTTTTCAAAAATCCAGAGGTCAAGGACAAAACTATGGGAAATGCATAATCAAGCATGTATAAGGCTGTGTCGATGAAGTGGCCAGTAATAACTACTATTCATGACTTAATATTTCAAATCTTTATATATGCGAGAAATGTCACAATGATCTTGACTGCTCTTTTATTTAATGCAGTTCCAATGGTTAAGAGCAATGCTGAAAAGTTGCTATTTTGAATTCCCATATCGGTATTTGCCTTTTTCTTAGTATTGACGGTTTTTCTCAAATCAAGGAGAGTTCTATTGATCTTCTGCAATGCTTTTGACAAATGCTAAGAACCAGTATGATGTAGGGTTTACTATTTCTTATTAAAAATGGAGGAGATCTGTGCTCCTTTATACAATGTTACATTTTGGCCCAACTAACTTTGCTCCAACTGATAAAATTGGAAGAAGATTATACAAGCAATCTTGAGTTTCCAGAGCAAAGCACTCATATAATGCCAGGTTAATGCAATATTTATTTTATTGGAATTGTACAATGATAAAAAGTTCTGTTTAATCATCATCATTATCATTTAATGACCCCATAATCCCTTGCAGGATGAAGTTCAGTGGGACAACTGAATAGAGCTAGCAGAGTGTTTTAATGTCCGGATGCCATTCCTGACGCCAATGTGGAACTTTGTTCAGCAGATATATTCTCATTGTGTCCAGAGCGAGAAATAACTGCCTCTACCTAGGATTGAACTCACGGCCTCCTGATTGTCAGGCGAGAGCTCCACCTCTAGCCCACCATCTCATTCTGTTTAACGAGAACCAAAATTCAATTAATGTGAGGCTAGTGGATTTGCACTTGTTTCTAGGTTATTAATGGGGGTTTGGATACTACTACTTAACTCTGCAGTTATTTATCTTTGTATGGGCAAAATGGACAAAAGGAATATTCTTTCAGATTAAGCCACTACAAACACACACACATACACACACACACAAAAACACCAGAAGAGGCTTATTATTACATTAGAGGAAAAATTTAATGGGACCGAACTACATGAATGCTGTCATAAAAAATAGGATAAGATGCCAGAGTGCCTGAATCTACAATCTACATTTTTTAAAATTCTGCTTTCTATAACTATTCTCTGTTAACAATAAATGTAAATGATCAATTATCATATTTTAGGTAAAATAACAACTTTGAACAGTGTGAATTTCAAGGGGTTTATTATCAGCTCTAATCAAGACCTAGGTATACCATGAATAAATGAATAAATAACTACAATATAGCAATAGTCTTCCTCATAATATTAAAATTAAAACATACATCAGCTATTATTGTGCTTGCAAACTGACAAGCATATTATTAGATTCTAGAGAAATGCCACTGAACCTTTGGTCATGTAAAATTACAAAACAATGTTAAACATCGCCTGTTCTAATTTGTGAGAATCTGTCTGTTCTCTCTTAAAGCTTTCTAAGGGTGCTGGCACAATATGTATGACAGGGAATTTTATGCTGTTTGCACTTCCATGATTCAAATGTCACATTTTCAATCAATAAAGTGAAAACAAAGCTCATCAGGCCAAAGGATCCTTATCAAAATTTGACAGGACCTCCTTTAGAGATGACAACCGCATGTATCTAGTCAACGAATACATTTAACTATACAATATGAAGTCACAAGGTGACTATAACTTTGAAGAATGGAACTCTTGTTCTACTCTTTGTGTTCATGTTGCTAAATGCTTTGTGAAATATTGATGATAATAATGGTGGTGGTAGTATACTTACTTAGAAATACTACTAAATAAAAAAGACAGCACACATTTTGGACAATACCTCTTAGATTCTTAGGACATGAAACATTGGACACACCTTTTAACTCAGACTGTGATATTCATGATGATGAGGAGGAGGAAAGGGAGGAGGAGGAAGAGGAGGAGGAGGAGGAGGAGGAGGAGGAGGAGGAGGAGGAGGAGGAGGAGGAGGAGGATGAAAACTATTTTCTTCAAATGGTTTTCCTACATATCCTGTGCACCTACAAATTCTTCAAAAAATATTGAAACCTCTACCAATGTCTAGAAAAGACACGTGTCATGATCACTGGGAGGAGGAGGAGGAGGAAGAAAAAGAGGAGAAGGAAGAGGATGAGGAAGAGGAGGGGAAGAAGAAGAGGAAGATGAGATAAACTTAAACATAAGTTATTTAAAAATATAGTCAAGAACACTCTTTGAAATCTTTAAAAGAAAGCTTAGACCAGATGTAGTTGTAGTTTGTTATAAAATTGCTTTGCAATTTAGCTGAAAATTGCTAGTAGAGGAGTAGAAGAGTAATGACACTTAATATTTAAAGAACAAATTCCACCGTAAGATCTGAAACTATCTTATTCAAACTAAATTAGGCAACCCGAAGCTTCCACTTGTTCTGAAATACACATAATTACTGACCACTGGTTATGCTGAACGACAACACAGATATTAGAGTGCCAATCGTTCTTAAGGCCAGAATTGTTGGATAAACGGAGACACTATTGTATTGTATTGTATTGTATTGTATTGTATTGTATTGTATTGTATTGTATTGTATTGTATTGTATTGTATTGTAATTGATTGTATTGTATTGATTGTATTGTAATCTTGCTCTTTCACAGTGAACTGTCCAAGGTAGAATAATAAAGGAAATATAAAAACCTTTATAAAAATAGAACAAATAAAAGCACCGGGAATCTGATATAGATCAAGTTGTTTACATGGCCATAGTGGGGTGATATCTCAAATCACCACTTTCAGGCTTTATCAGACATATTGTGTTGTTTGTTCTGAGACTTATGGGAGATTGGGATAGCACTATTTCTGTCTTTTTGGACTTCATTGGCCAGCCACACCCATATTTTATGACTCCTCCCTGTAAAGGTCAAATATTTATTCTTTTAATATGGCCGATGAAGTCCAAAAAGACAGAAATAGTGCAATCCCAGTCTCCCATAAGTCTCAGAACAAACAACACAATATGTCTGATAAAGCCTGAAAGTGGTGATTTGAGATATCACCCCACTATGGCCATGTAAACAACTTGATCTACATAGGAAAAAAACCCTGACTAAAAAAGTATTATACATTTGAACCTATGAATTAAAAGAATATATATATATATATATATATATATATATATATATATATATATATATATATATATATATATATATATATACACATCATATTTGTATAATATTGTTTACATGTCTTATACTATATACTCTCTTTATGTATGTCTTTCAATTTGAGGTAGTACTGCTCCAATAGTCTCTAGTTTTTCTTACATACACTATTTATTTTATTTATTTATTTATTTTAAAAAATTTGATACCGCCCCCTCTCCCGAAGGATTCCCTAGCTTAGGGAGTGACCATGTTGACTTTATATTTAACAGTGAGATGGCAGATGGTTGTAATGTTCTTTTGTCTTAGAAAATAGTTGTACCTAGTAAATTTAACTACCACAAATGAATGGTGAATGAACATGTTAAATGATACAAGTTTTATTTGGTCTTAGAATATGAATATGCTTTTTTTTTTAAGTCAACTTATAGGATCAGAAAGTTATCTATCAACATTTTACATTTTACCTAGGAGAGATACATGTATCACAAACACAACATATTTGTTGAATGACGTATCTCAGGCCTATCAAAGGGAAGGAAAGTCTTAATATCTAAAGAAATTGTCCATGCAAAAAAGACAAGATTTTTCCTTCTACTCTTTTCTTGGGAACTGCTAGAATGCTGCAAAATATTCACGTATTTGGGAGAGGGAAAATCAATATTTCCAGTGATTTCTGCTCATCTTTTCAAATATTCCCAATCCATTCTTCTACTAGAACTTCTCCATCAATTGTCATTTTCCCAGGTTTTTTCCCAGATTGGTTTGATGGCAATGCAGGGAAAGAGGAGAAGGAGAAGTGTCATATATTTAAGTAATATCACATGTGCATCACCACATAAATTACACTGTATAATAAAGACATTCTGGCTTCCAGTTGCTGCATCCTTCAGGGTTTTCTAATTCATAATTGGGAGATACTGAGAAAATATTGGAAGGGTAAGATGATATTCTCTTTTAGTGCAGCCCAAATTCTGATTAACACACAGATTTTTCTGAAGACCATACCAATTCACATTGTCATTGTACCTTAAGTAAGAAGATTGAAATAGAGCGACAGGGGATCTACAAAAGAGATTTAAAAAGTCAAGAAGATGGGTGGAACTGGAAACTAGTCAATATTTTGATTGGGTGGCTATGAGAGGAACTGAGTAGCAATTTCATTGCAATTAGCTACCCTGTTTCCCCAAAAATAAGACCTAACCGGAAAATAAGTCCTAACATGATATTTCAGGATGCTCGTAGTATAAGCCCTACCCCCAAAATAAGCCCCAGTTAAGATTGTCAGCCAGATGGATGCATTTAGTACCGTATTTTCCCCAAAATAAGACCTAACCAGAAAGTGTCTTTTGGAGCAAAAATTAATATAAGACCCGGTCTTATTTTCGGGAAAACACGGTATGTCTCACTAGATCTCCCTATATTTTCTGCTATGTACTTAATATTTCACAATATAGGGGTTTATTTTACAGTAAATCCTGCAAAGTATGCAAGATGAAGATACAAAGTCCATCTACAACACAGTATAATTTATACAATTGGAAAAGATGGCCAACCATTCAAACACATTTGGCTTGAGGGTAGGGAATTAAATTTCAGATTCAGTGTGATTTCTTTGTCCCATTTCCATGCTAGCAGTAAACATTTTCAAGTCAGGTCGTTGGAGAATTTTGAAACGTCTCTTTTACCAAAACTGAACATGGGATTTGGCAACAGAGGGTTAAACCACAGAACTATCAAGTTTAATATCTTGCCTCTGACAGCAATCATTGCTTAATGCTTCAGAAATCCAACTTCTATGAAACGCCTGGGCAATTTACAGTTGGTTACTGCTAGTGGAGGGTGAAGTTAAAGATATTCTAGTTTGTTTTCTACCACAACATAAAAGACTAACTACTGGGAAACATTCTGATTAAAATTTCACAATCCTGGGAACAGACAGCATTCATCATTCAGATTCATTTGAATACAATTTTCTGTAGTTGTAATTTTCATGCTAGGTTTGAAAAATACAATGACCTAAGTTTACAAGGCCTAGACAGCAGTATCCTTCTTTTAAAATGAGATCCTAATCAAGGGTGGGCTTCAATAATTTTAGCAAGGGGTTCTCTGCTTGGTTGCTGGGTGGGCGTGGCCATTTTGGGCATGGCCTAATTGGCCTCCTGCATCACAGTGGGGTGAGCATTTTTGCCCACCCTGTTGTGGTGCAAGAGGCATCCCTTGAGCCTCCAGGAGGGCGAAAATGGCTTCCCTAGGCTCCAGAGGCCCTCTGGAGGCTGGAAACAGCTCATTTCTGGCCTTCTCCTTTATCAGTCAAAAATTTAACCATAGTACATTGTTTAAAGCAGGGGTGGGCTTCAAAAATTTTAGCAAGGGGTTCGCTGCCTGGTTGCTGGGTGGGCATAGCCATGATAGGTGTGGCCTAGTTGGCCTCCTGTTGGCCTCCTGCACCATGGTGGGAGGGTGTTTTTGCCTTCCCCATGCTCCGGAAACTTTACTTGAGCCTCCAGGAGGATGAAAACAGTTTCCCCAGGCTCCGGAGGCCCTCTGGAGGCCATAAACGGGCCTGATAGGCCCATTTTTTGCCCTCCCCGAGCCTACGTGCATGCCCTGCACTTACCTGCATCCAAAACTGGCCACATGGGGACTCCTGGGAGGGGCAGGGTGGGGTGGGCAGGGCCAACCAGGAGTGGATTTGGGGGTTCTCTGAAGTGCACAGAACCTTAGCTAGAGGTTCTCCTGAACCCCTGCGAACCTCCAGCAGCCCACGCCTGATCCTAATAATGGAATACAAATATATTTCCCACTCTACTTTTTAATATATGTCGGTGGAAACACAGTTTAAAAGGGCCAGCATGCTACAAAAGCAAGCACCAGTCTCATCTTTATTTCCAAATCTGGCTTGGTTTACAATAGGCCCCAGAGGATTTCTTGAAAATGATAATGGAGAGTGACTTCAGCCTGCTGTTTTATTTGCAACTGTACCTACCTACCAAGAAAAATGGTAAACAAGGCTGAGGTTTACAGTATCTGGTAGAATTAGAGATGTATCTTTTATATACAGTATATATAGTTTATTTGTACATTTTCATTTAACATACATAAATGCTTTGTGAACATTGTATTGTCTGTGTCAATTGCTTACTTAATAAGGTTTTCCCAGCTTCTAATTTCTACTTCTACTATCCAACCATTTACAAAGCAAATCCCATATTTGAAAGTATTCTGTATCTTCCTTCTCTATTATCTTTAATGTCAATCTATCCATTTCTGTGCAATCTAATTTTTTTTTAATTATATCATCTTCCCTCTGTGTTTCCTCATTTTTCCAATACTGTGCAAATACAATTCATGCTGCCATCAAAACATGCAATATTAAATGCAAATTACTCTTATATTTTTCTGATACTATACCTAACATAAATATTTCTGTCTTATAATCTATATGTAGCTTTAACATTTTTTTCTAACCATGTATGTATTTTTGAATTAGAGATGTATCTTGTTAGTTTTATTTCTGCTAAACTGGTTTTCTGTGACCGGTCACATTACTGTAGCAACTGTTTTGTGAATGAGCAAGCTTCTAGTGGCAGTCATTTTACAACAGGCTCTCAGAAAGTTCAAAAGTTGCCCATTGATCGAAAATGATGGATTTCATTGTTGTATGGTGTGCATGTTAAGAGTATTTTGTGCATCTACAAAAGGACATGAGCTGATCAAAGAATGAAGGGCAGTAATTAATGGTTTCTGGGAATTAAGAAAAAACAAACAAGCAATCAAAGATTAATGTTAAGTGTGCCAAACAAATGGAAAATCAAAGAAATGGCAGCGATACTATGTGGGTAATATAAAATCAGAATACAAAATAGCAAAAACTTAATACTGTAGTATGTGATAGCAGAAAGTACTTTGATTTGGTAAAATAATATGTTTTCTGTCTTCTGTATATAACAGAGCAGGATTCTGTAAATTAGAGTCAAGTATTTATTACATTTTCTTATATGTCATATATATGAACTTAAAAATAGTAAATTTCTAGATATTTACTTCTCCGTTTATGATTTTCACCATTTTCACTTAATAACCCAGTGATCAATATTTTCCTTAATTTTTCCAGAATTACCTTTTTTGATGCATGTATGTATGATATTCCCTTAGGAAATTTTATATTATTATCATAACCTGCATATTTCTGTGATCTTTTCCCCAAAGTCCTCCTAAGGAGCCATAAGAGACTTGTCTCATAGCCTCTTAAAATAAAGGCAATCTTCAATTTATGACCTCAATGGGGTGTGGAACTTTGATTATAATAACAATAGCACTTAGACTTATATACCATTTTACAGTGCTTTACAGCCCTCTCTAAACAGTTTATAGAGTCAGCACATTGCCCCCAACAATTTGGGTTCTTGGAAGGATGGAAGGCTGAGTCAACCTTGAGCCTGGTGAGATTCGAATTGCCAAATTGCAGGCAGCCAGCAGTCGGCAGAAGTAGCCTGCAGTACTGCACTCTAACCACTGCGCCACTGTGGCTCATAAATCATTGAAGTTCTAGGTTGAGGCACTAATGTGACCGGAGTCAGTTTCATATTTGTTTTTACAATATTCATAAAACAAATGAGATGATTGTTAAGCAAATCATCTATTTTTTTTAAGCAAATAGAGCATATCCAATGGCAAATTGCCAAAAAAACTCACCCTCACAATGGTCATCATGAGACCATGTGGTGCGGGAAGAGCAGCAGCAGTGCGTTGCTCCCGGTTCGGTCCAGTTCTTGAGAACTGGTAGTAACGGCAGTGGGAGGCTCCGCCCACCCACCTGGATGTCATCATGAATGATCTGCGCATGTGCAGAAGCACGTGCGCGCGCATTCCCATTGCGAACCGGTAGCGGAGATAAGTAGAACCCACCCCTGGAGGGCAGTCATAATTTTGAGGATGGCTTTTAAGTAGCTTTTGTTTCTTTAAGTCTATCATAACTTTGAACAACTGTTAAGTGACCAGCTGTAAATCAACAACTATCTGTATGTAGAAATGAACTGTATTTTTCATCTAATAAATAAAAGTGGGAGGCCCTGTGTGTAGAAATTACAAATCAAAACTCACCCCACGGAATGAGGAATGCTGCTATTGGTGAATTTACTGACATTTCTTTCAGACTGTTGAAGTGGAGTAAGCTGTTGCAGAATAGATGTTCATCTACCATAAGTGGGGGGGGGGGAATGTTAAGAAGACCTTCAGTTTCTGCTCTGGGGTCAAATGAAATATTAATTCAATGATCTGCTTCTCTTGTGCTTATTACGGAGTCTTGAGGGATGTAAACTTTAAGACATTCTTAGCATTAAAAAAATGGGGCTTTGTTTTACTGTCAATAGATTTTCCCCCCGATCAGTGTAATAATATTTTCTCAGTTGCATTGGATATCTGATCTGATCCAATAATGGAGTTTTAATCTGTATTCTCTGATGTCTAATTCTGAGTCTTTGACTCTCTGAGGATAAGAAAGATACATCATCTTTCTTAATACCATATTCACCAGGAATAGAAAAGAGTAAAAGAGAACACGAGTTCCATATACGTGCCATGCGACCTCCCATGAAAAACAGCTTCATTGCATTCAGGAAGAAGTCTCATTTCCATACAAAATGCCCCATTGGGTTTTTGATATTTGACACTGCTGTTTCTCATTAAAATAGATATTCATTCCTGTAGATATCACATTTGAACATGTGCACATGTCTGAGAAAGTTCTGAGTCCTGGCAACTGCCTGGCAACTGCCTGGAGAAAAGCCTGCAATTGTGTGGGCAACATATCAGATGTAATTTGCTTCCTATGGATGAAAGAAGGTAAACTGATTGATAGGCATATAAGTTTAATAATTAAATGTAATGTGACATAACATAATGTAATATACTAGATAGTTAGATGATAGCTAGATATAGGGGTGGGCTTCAAAATTTTTAGCAAGGGGTTCTCTGCCCAGCTGCTGGGTGGGTGTGGCCATGGTGGGCGTGGCCTAGTTGGCCTTCTGCACCATGGCAGGGGGTGTTTTTGCCCTCCCTGGCCTCCGGGAGGGCAAAAATGACCTCCCCAGGCTCCAGAGGCCCTCTGGAGGCCAGAAACGGGCCCTTCCGGTAGGCCCGTTTTTCACCACCCAGAGCCTCTGTGCATGCCCTCCACTTACCTGCATCCTGCATGGGGACTCCTGGGAGGGGATGGGCAGGATGGGCGGGGCCAGCCAGGACTGGGATTTGAGGGTTCTCCCAACTTCACAGAATCTTACTTAGAGGTTCTCCCGAACCCCTGCTAACCCCCAGCAGCCCATCCCTGGTTAGATAGCTACACAGCTAGAAAGCTGGACAGATAGATAGATAATAGATAATAGATAGATGATGCTAGTTAGCTAGCTAGCTAGATAGATGATAGATAGATGATAGATAGATAGATAGATAGAGAGAGAGAGAGAGAGAGAGAGAGATAGATAAATAGATAAACAGATAGGTAGGTAGGTAGGTAGGTAGGTAGATAGATAGATAGATAGATAGATAGATAGATAGATAGATAGATAGATAGATAGATAGATAGATAGATAGATATAGCTATAGCTATAGCTATAGATATAGTTATATAATTCATCCATGTGGCTCCATGCTTGCCTAAAGCATGCCTAGAACTCACTGTCTTCTGGAAGGAGATAATAGCACAAGATTTAACTGGAAGAAGATAATAGCAAAGTCTTCTATACTTTTGCTAAGAAAACTTCAAAAATGTGTTTCATTTAAAGAAAACTCACTCTCTTCCTCCTTCTCCTCCCTCCCCCCCATATGTACACACACAGGTATATACTTTTTAAAAAAGTATTTATTTAATATGTATATGCTACCTATTTGAACAGAATGAAAAATTTCCCACAGTAGATTTTTGTATTTCTCTTAATCTCACTTCAGTGTGTGCATTGAATCAGATTACCTTTGAATGTAAACAAAATGGGAAGGAAAGTTTACTGTTTATTTAATGGTTAAGAGAAAGTTTGTGCCAATGAGAATTGGCTAGAATTATAAAATGTTTTCCACAAATATGCTGAAGCTTACTGTTGAATATGATAACAGCCATATGTGGTGGAAATACAGAACGAAGAAGAATAAAATGAAATGCTTAGTGCATGGTTCAACCCTGAGCAGGAAGACGTGTGACTTTTCCTTGGCTTTTTAAAATATAATTATAGATAACTATAAAGGCCTGCTGATTATGTACTTGGCTCCCTGCTCCCTGCCCGAGCTGCCTAATGTAATAACCGGGGCGGCGGATGATACCCCCAGGCTTATGGTTATGGGGGATTTCAACCTGCCATCTGTTGGTGAAATGTCTATGGTGGCTCAGGAGTTCATGGCTTCCATGACGGCCTTGGACCTGACCCAGTTAGTTCATGACCCTACTCACATGGGGACACACACTCTGGACCCGATTTTTGTCTCTGGTCAATGGCAGAGTGATTTGGAAATAGGGGATTTAGTCATCAAACCCTTGTCGTGGTCTGATCACTCTCTCCTTTGCATGGACTTTCAAACCACTACCCCTCACTGCAGGGAGACGGAGCCGACTAGATGGTTCTGTCCCAGGCACCTGATGGACCCTGACAGGTTCCTGATGGAGCTTGGGCCATTCCCTGAGGCACTGGCTCACGGCACTACTGAAGAACTGGTGGCCGCCTGGGATAGGGCAGCCACTGGAGCTCTGGACCGCATCGTGCCTTTGCAGGCTCTGACCTAGTGCCAATCTCAGCTGGCTCCCTGGTTCTCTGAGGAGCTGAGAGAGATGAAGCACTTGAAAAGATGCCTGGAGAGCGATTGGAGGGTCAGTCACTCCGAATCTGACCGAACACTGGTGAGGTCTCATATTAAGATCTACCTAGTGGCGATAAAAGCGGCAAAATCTAATTATTTTTCTGCTCTTATCGGGTCTGCAGAGAACCACCCAGCAGCCCTGTTTAGGGTGACCCGCTCCCTCCTTCATCTGGGAGTGAAGGAAGACCCCTTACAGGGCAGGGCTGAGGATTTTGTGCAATTCCTGCATGACAATTCACTCAGATTCAGGAAGGCTTGGACTCTGATTGGGTAAATTCGGATGGAGTGACAAAGGTGGGTTTTGAGAATGTTATCTGGGAGGGATTTGACCCTGTGACTCCCGAGGACATGGACAGGATTCTGGGTAGGCTTAGCCTTGCCACATGTTTATTGGACCCGTGTCCCTCCTGGTTGGTGCTGGCCTCCCGGGCGGTTACACAAGGCTGGCTCCAAGGTATTATTAATGCTTCTTTGAGTGAGGATTTCTTCCCTCCCTCTTTGAAAGAGGCGGTGGTGAGCCCCTCCTCAAGAAGCCTTCCCTGGACCCGGCTATATTAGCAAACTATCGTCCAGTCTTCAACCTTCACTTTGTTGCGAAGGTTGTTGAGAGTGTGGTGGCGCGACAACTTTCCCAGTACCTGGATGAAACTGACTATCTAGACCCGTTCCAGTCGGGCTTCAGGCTGGGGTACAGCACGGAAATGGCATTGGTTGCCCCTTCTGTTCAACATTTATGTGAAGCCCCTGGGTGAGATCATCCGTGGTTTCAGGGTGAAGTTCCATCAGTACGCTGACGACACTCAGCTGTACATCTCCACCCCAGACCATCCCAATGATGCCCTTGACGTGATGTCCCGGTGCCTGGAGGCTGTGCGGATCTGGATGGGGAGGAACAGGCTTAGACTCAACCCTTCCAAGACCGAGTGGCTGTGGTTCCCGGCATCCCGGTATAGTCAGCTGGTGCCATCGCTGACTATTGGGGGTGAGATCCTGGCCCCCTCAGAGAGGGCTCACAACTTGAGTGTTCTCCTGGATGCACGGCTGTCTTTGGAAGATCATATGACGGCCATGGCCAGGGGAGCTTTTTATCAGGTTCGCCTGATATGCCAGTTGTGTCCCTTTCTGGACCGGGATCCCCTGCGCACGGTCACTCATGCCCTTGCCACATCCCGTCTGGACTACTGCAACACTCTCTACATGGGGCTCCCCTTGAAGAGCACTCGGAGGCTCCAACTGGTCCAGAATGTGGCTGATTATGGGGGCAACTTGTCGCACCCATGTGACACCTCTCCTGCGCAAGCTGCACTGGCTCCCAGTGGTCTTCTGGGTGCGATTCAAGGTGTTGGTTGCCACCTTTAAACCGCTCCATGGCTCAGGACTGGGGTATATACGAGACCGCTTCTGCCATCGACAGCCAATTCGGTCTCACAGAGAGGGGCTCCTCAGAGTGCTGTTGGCCAAACAATGTCAACTGGCGACATCCAGGGGGAGAGCCTTCTCTGAGGGGGCACCAGCCCTCTGAAATGAGCTGCCCCTAGATGTGCGTATGATCCCCGACCTGCGCACCTTTCTCCACGCCCTGAAGACCCTCCTGTTTCAACAAGCCGGGCTGGTCTAACATGAATACGAATTTTAAATGTGTGTATGTTAGCTTTTAATTTGTGGGCCAAACTTTGTATATTTGATTTTAATGGTTCTTAAATTCTATAAATTATGTGTGTTTTAATATGGCTGTACACCGCCCTGAGTCCTTTGGGAGAAGGACGGTATAGAAATCTAATAAAAGTGAAAGTGAAAAGTGAAAGGTAAATAAATACTTTTATAGATGTGTTGTTGAGGGATGTGAATGAACATTTACTTTTCTGTGCAGGTGATGCTGTGCTATTGGCTAAGAACCCAATGGATCTGAACATTTATGTATCAAGAGTCAAGATGGTGTGTTTAGCAGGGAAAATGGAGTGAGCAATAGCAAGATAGATAAACACATTTAAAAAACCTAAAGAAAATAGACAAGTTTGTGTATTTTGGTAAAACGTTCACTGAAACTGGGAAAAATGGAAAGAATAGAATATGATAGGATAGGATAGGACAGGACAGGACAGTATAGCTTTATTGTCACTTTAAATGTACACTAATCAGTATACATTAAAATGACATTTCATTGCATACAGCTCTCAAAAGGTCACCACCTCCAATATATACTATATAAACATGACAAACAAACTTTTTTCAAGAGGCAACTGGACTTTCTGGTTGTTGTTGTTGTTTTTTTGAAGACATTTTGCTCCTCATCCAAGAAGCTTCTTCAGCTCTGACTGGATGGTTTGGAATGGAAAGATTTATAAATCCAGTTTATAAAGATTTATAAACTTTTGGTTTTTCTTGCCTAAGTGTAAGACTTTACTTTTCTCTACATTGAATTTCATTTTGTTAAATAGGGCCCAGCGTTCAAGTCTGTTAAGATCCATCTGGATCTTGAGCCTGTCATCTAGGGCAGGGGTCTGCAACCTTAAACACTCAAAGAGCCATTTGGACCCGTTTCCCACAGAAAAGAAAACACCGGAAGCCACAAAACCCTTCCCGTGCCTGACTATTTCTTGAGAGGACACAAAACTAGCATATGTAGTTGAATTAAATGTTCTGTTTTGGATTTATCCCTGGTGGGCCTACCGGGGGTTGAAAAGCTCAATAAATCACATGCCGGCTGGTGTTGCACATTGGTGGTTGTGACACATATTTTGAGTGACAGGGAGCCTCAACAAAAGGGTGAAAGAGCCACATGTGGCTCCAGAGCTGCAGGTTGCTGACCTCTGATCTAGGGTGTTAGCTATTCCTTGCCAGCATAAATAAAGGTGACTATTATTGGGCATTCAGGCATGGTTGTTTAGAATGTATATAGTCAGATCATAAACCCATTGTGTTCTTTGACAGGGCTGAGCTTCAGCACAAAAAAATTGGACTCCCCCCCTCCCCCCAATTTCTAACCAACAATTAATATCATGTGTTGATGATGGAGGCTTGTTTTGCATTCTGGGCATTCCTGTTCTCACGTTCAAATAAGATTTCCAATTTAGGTTGGAATCTTTAGGCTGCTGATTGTGCCTTGATCTTTAATACTAAATAGTAGATATTCGTGTATTATTTATTCATTGCTTTCAGGAGTAACATGTGCTCATTTTATTCTTACAGTCAGGATGGGTTAGAACATCTGGATCACCCTGATGCATACTAAAATGCTTCACAATTTAATTAAATATAGTAGAACACCCAGAAATCAATAAGAAAATGACTATAATAAATTAGAATAATGTATTCAATAAAATTATAAAGGAACGCTTTTTGAAATAAACATGATTTTAGCAGCTGAAAGATGAAATGAACAAGCTTTTACTGTAGAAGAGAAAATGAATAGTGCAATGGTCATTAAAACAAAATTAAAAAACATGAATATTCTTAGTACTCCATTGATTTATCTAGTTTAGTACTCTTAATTTTACTCCACTGTGCTTTGAATTGTGGTCATTTTTTAAAGAGTTCTTTTCAGAAGCTTGTGAATGAGTATAAAAAGGTAAAGGCTCCCCTCTCACATACGTGCTAGTCATTCCCGACTCTAGGGGGCGGTGCTTATCTCCGTTTCAAAGCCGAAGAGCCAGCACTGTCCGAAGACATCTCCGTGGTCATGTGGCCGACATGACTAAACGCCAAAGGCGCACAGAACGCTGTTACCTTCCCACCAAAAGTGGTCCCTATTTTTCTACTTGCATTTTTTACATGCTTTCAAACTGCTAGGTTGGCAGAAGCTGGGACAAGTAACGGGAACTCACCCTGTTATGCGGCACTAGGGATTCGAACCGCTGAACTGCTGACCTTTTGATCGACAAGCTTAGCATCTTAGCCACTGAGCCACCACATCCCTTTTGCAATAAGTATACTAAGCCATAGGCCATGGCTTTTGAGCTGGTTATATCTCTGCTTTATTATTTTGACAAAAAAAAAATTTGTTAGTAATAAGTCACCAGCTGGACAGTGATCTTGTTTGTATCTTCTGGTCAGGAACAGATGCTTTCTGCTGATCTCTGAACCAGTATTTGTGAATTCTTGCAGACATTATGCACACTTGGTGATTTGGTACAGTTCAGGGTAATTATCTACCATTTTTTTAAAAAAAAAATCACTTTCATATTAAAATGTTTATATTCTATAATTGGCTTCTGTCAAGATTCTCTAAGACTTTATCTATGCATTACACACACGAAAATCCATTGCATGTAAAAAGAATAATATAGGGACTGCAACCAAGAAATTAAAAGAGGCTTGCTCCTGGGGAGTAAAGCTATGGCAAATCTAGATAGCATACTAAAAAGCAGAGACATCATCCTGTCAACAAAAGTGTGTCTAGTCAAGGCTATTGTTGTGGCCCGTCAGCAGCCTGTGAAGATTGTAGCTGATTCCGACAACGAGGAGGCAGGTGTGGTGCTGCGTCAGCAGCCTGTGCAGCTGGCGCTTGAGTCGGACAGTGAGGAGGCTGGAGAAGATGTGGTGCCAGAGGCAGGGATTCAGCCAGGGCCTTCAGAACCTCCAGAAGCTCCTTTAAGTGAAGAGGACGAAGAGGAGGAGTCTCTTCTCAATGCATGGGCGCGCAGAGCTGCCAAAAGTCAGGAGTGGCTCCTCAGGAGGAGGTCAATATATTGACTCAGGGTTTAAATGAGCTTAAATTTTATGAGGATATGATTTGAATGGAAGTGTTAGAGTAATAATTCCAAACTATGTATTTATTATCTTCATTACAAATAACTAAATACATTTGCTATTTGTGAATTCTAATTCAAAACACTGTGTTGCATGAATCTATTAGATCAGAAAAAAATCTGTATTGTACAAAATAGAATAGAATAGTATTCTTTATTGGCCAAGTGTGATTGGACACACAAGGAATTTGTCTTTGGTGCATATGCTCTCAGTGTATACAGTATAAAAAGAAAAGATACATTCGTCAAAAATCATAAGGTACAACACTTAATGATAGTCACAGGCTACAAATAAGCAATCGAATCATACTAGGAAACAATCAATATAAATCATAAGGATACAGTTACAGTCATACAGTCATAAGTGGGAGGAGAAAATGTTGAATTTTAAAATGTAAAATGTGAACATTTTAAACTTTGTTGATGAAAATAATAGCACAACTCCAACAAGTTTCAAGATAAATGGATTTTGAAACATTTCGATTGTGATGGAACACACAGAGAGAAAGATAATAATCACTTTAAAGAGAAAAGGTTCAGCAGTGTGCATTTTGTGAGAAAATCCATTCAGTATAACTACTTAAGTGCATTTTCCTAAAGAAAAGCACGAACTTTGCCTTGTGGATTAATTAACTCTGCTCAATTGACTGATGCATTTGAATCTGTACCTGGAAAAAAAAGTGCCTGAAATTCATACAGATTTGAAATAAATTGTCATCAGTGGGTACAATTGAATCAGTGGGTACAATTGAATCAGTAACAATTGAATCTTGTTACTGCCTTAAAGAATGCTCTTAGTCCTGAAACCAAAACAACTGAATGCAAAGGAAAACAGGATGTGGTATTATTATCTTATTCCAACTTTCACTATATTGTTCTAAAACACTCTAAAAATAAATATTTCCCCCATACTTAAAAAAACTGTGAAAGTAGAAGTGGAAACAGTTTGTAACATAAAGGGAAAATATCAATGGGGAAAATAAGAGCCCAACCTCAAAATATTGGCACTCACTTCCAGCTGTTTGAAGAGTAGAACAACTCATGGAAGTTAGCAATAGCAATAGCACTTATGTAACACTTCACAGTGCTTTACAGCCCTCTCTAACCAGTTTACAGAGCCAGCATATTGCCCAGACAATCTGAGTCCTCATTTTATTGATTTTGGAAGTATGGAAGCTGAGTCAACCTTGAGCCGGTGAGATTTGAACTGCCAAACTTCTGGTAGCCAGCAGTTGGCAGTTGGCAGAAGTAGCCTGCAGTAAATTTGCCAGATCCTTTCAAAATTATTTGGATTGTTAAGTAAAGTGGGGGCTCAAAAGTGCTTTTTCAAAAGGCAATTGGGCTGGTTTTTTCCCTGAGGAAAAAGAAGAAAATATTTTACTTCTCATCCAAGAAGCTTCATCAGTTCTGATGGTGGTGAAGCTTCTTGGATGAGAAGCAAAATATTTTCTTCTTCTTCTTCAGGAAAAAAAAAAAAACAGTTTTCTTTTGAAAAAGCACCTTTGAGACATCTATGACCTGGAGAATCTTCACAGACACTTAAAGTGGTGGGTACTTTTGCCATGTAGCTGCCCTTGAGATTTAATTTTGTATTTAGTCATATTTTTTTTTAATCATGCTTTTCTTTAATTAATTGTTTCAGGATTGTGACAGTTGTTATCCATGTCATCTGTAAAATGTGTAGCTGTACAAAGTTATATCTATTAAACAGCCATGACTCTTTTCAATCCAATATCAGTGTCAAGGTTCCAACTGACAGACCCAAGCAATTCAGCATTCTGCTCTGTTTCAGACCTAACAATCAGTTTAGATTATTAAGAACAATCTCTTTTGAATGTGTTGTGGCCTTACAAAGCAACATTTTTACGTATATTAACGTTGGTACCATCTCTTCAAACAATTATTCAAAATGACATCTATGTAAGATCCTCTGGCCTTTTCAGCAATACTGTATCACATTAGATGGTCTAATTATATTAATCAGATTAGATGATCCAAACAGATCATGCCAAACAAATTTTATTTCATTCTTTGACAAAGTGGACTGGTAAAATTAGTGGACTGGTAAAATGTTGGGGATGTAATATTCTTGGATTTCAGTAAGGCATTTGACAAAGTAGACCACAACCTACTTCTTAAAATGTTAGAAAAATGTCAGCATCACTGCCAGATGAATTTGTAACTGGCTGACAAACTGCACTCAATGATTAGTCCTTAATGGATCTACATCTACATGGAAGGAAGAAACAGTGGATATCCCAAGGTTCTTAGGCCCAGTACTCTTCAATATCTTCAAAAATGATCTAAGGACTATGACTAGTGTTCCGGTATTTGAGCGGCTGCCTCAAAGAAGAAGAGGGTCAACCTATTTTCGAAAGTACCAGAAATCAGGACACGAAGCAATGGATGGAAATTAATCAAGGAAAGAAGCAACCTTGAACTAAGGAGAAATTTCTTAACAGTGAGAATAATTAACCAATGGAATGAGTTGCCTTCAGAAGTTGGGTGCTCCATCACTGGAGGTTTTTAAGAAGAGATTGGGCAGCCATTTGTCCAGAATGGTATAAGGCCTCCTGCTTGTGCAGGGAATTGGACTAGAAGAACTCCACAGTCCCTTCCAATTCTGTTATCTTAGATTTATTTGAAAACTAAAAACATTGAAAAGCAAAAGAGAATTTGAATTACAAGAATATACATACATACATACATACTTGTTTTCTGAGGTTTTCGCAGGTATTTGTATGTAGGTCTTTGGTTATTTAGGTTTTCTCCCTCATAAAATTGGAAGTACCTTGGTGACGTTTCGTTGAAGTCTCATTCGTCATCTTCAGGCTGGTGTCTTTGGCCTTGTGCTTCTAGGAGCAATGTGTGATCGTGGTTGTTTCTTCTTTTCAAAAGAAGAAAAGAAAAGTTGAAAAGAAGAAACAACCACGATCACACATTGCTCCTAAAAGCACAAGGCCGAAGATACCAGCCTGAAGATGACAAATGAGACTTCGTCGAAACGTCGCCAAGGTACTTCCAATTTTACGCGGGAGAAAACCCAAATAACCAAAGACCTACATACATACATACATACATACATACATACATACATACATACATACATATGTACATACATACACACACACACACATATGTGCATGTTCACACATAAACATACCCAGAGATACATACACTTACATAGACTAGATTAAAGGCACTTCCACATATTTTTGTGCCAATCCAAGATCAAATTATTATAGCTATTTCATATCTCAGCTGATGATTAAGGAAAACTTCAAGAGCTGTCTCTCGGTATTAGTCACAGGAAAGGTAGCTTTCTATTAGAAAAATCTATCTTTCAAAAGATCTGTAAAAGATCCCTAAGCCTGGAAGAAAGAAAATGTCTTTTCAGAAAGTGGAGAAAAGAATAGAGCAGGCAATCTGTCACTAATAGCTAGAAAGATTACACAGTATAACATAAAGAGAAACATATTTAAGAATCTTCAGACAAGGCATGTGGTTTTCAAGAAGAAATCTTTCCAGATTAAACTTTTTTGGGAGGGAAAATGGAGAGGGTAACATCCTCAGCAGAGTGCAGGTGTACTGCAAATATAATACATGTTGACCTGCAAATACTTTAACCCAGTACCCCTTGATAAATAGACTAGTGACTTTGGTAAGTATGAGCGGAGTGGAGCAACAATTAAATAGATAGATAGCTATTGTGAAAATCACAACATGCTCATGAAAAATTTCATCAACCAATTGGAGATGGGTTTTGAAGGAGTGGGTTCAATCTGAAGACCTTAATGTCTCTTAGAATATATTAATGATTTGAAGAAAAGGGTGGAGTAGTTTATTCCAGATTTGTAGATAAATACAAATTGAGTAGAATAACATTGGAATACATATCCCAAAGGTGCTTTTTTTCAAGAGGCAACTGGACTTTCTGGTTTCCAGCTGAAGAAGCTTCTTGAATGAGAAGCGAAATGTCTTCAAAGAAAAGTCCAGTTGCCTGTTGAAAAAAACACACCTTTGGGACAATCATGACCTCGATGACTGAGAATCTCCATAGACATTTGAATCCATAGACCATATGGAAGGTGAGTTGTAAAACACATTAAATGCTCCCTTCTGTCTCTGTGATACTGTGCTGATTGCTAGATTGCCCGATATCATACTTCTCTGCAGATTTCAATATCTTCTTATCTTTTCATTGGGTATCATCTGAATTAGTGAATTGCAAGAACTACAGTTCCACACTACCTCTTCACCAGTGGTGGGATTCAAATAATTTAACAACCGGTTCTCTGCCCTAATGATTTCTTCCAACAACCAGTTCACCAAACTGCTCAGAAAATTAACAACCGGTTCTCCCGAAGTGGTGCGAACTGGCTGAATCCCACCACTGCTCTTCACTACCTTAGAGCATAGTACATAGAATAACAGAGTTGGAAGGGAACTTGGAGGTCTTCTAGTCCAACCCACTGCAAACGTAGGAGATACCATTTCAGACAAATGTCTTTTTTTTTTAAAAAAAGCCTCCAGTGATAGAGCACCCACAACTTCTGAAGGCAAGCCATTCCACTGCTTAATTGTTCTCACTGTTAGGAAATGTCTCCTTTGTTCTAGGTTGCTTCTTTCCTTGATTCGTTTCCATCCGTTGTTTCTTGTTCTTGCCTTCTGATACTTTGAAAAACAGGTTGACCCCTCTTCTTTGTGGCAGCGCCTCAAATATTTTTATTTGAAAATAAAATTAAAATAAGCACCCCCGTGAAAACAAATCTAGTGAGGAATAGGAAGTAGAGAGCTAGCCTGTGTTGAGGTTTTGTGGGTGGTTTTTTTCCTCACTTATTTCTTTCTTGAGTGCTTATGTGTTTGGCTTATGAGACATAATGCAAGTGATAAGGACAGAAGCAGTGAGGATAAATGCAGCACAGGGGTGGGTTCTACTTACCTTTACTACCGGTTTGCAATGGGGCCGCGCGCATGCACAGAAGCATTTTGATGACGTCGGGGTCAGTGGGCGGAGCCTCCTGCCGGTTTTACTACCGGTTCTATAGAACCGGTGCGAACCGGAGGCAACCCACCACTGATGCAGCAATACAAAATGTTTATGAGGGTTTGAGTTTTGAACCAAGTAGCTGTGCATAAGGATCCTAAATGTTCTATACATAATCCTTGAATAGCCCCACATCTAGTCTTGGTGCAAATTAAATCCATATAAATGAAGAAGATGTAAAACAGAGTGACAATAAAAAGAGGGATATAGTCCTATGTGAGGAACAGTTCCAAAGATGGATTTGCTTCATTTCAGTATTTGTGATAGCAGAGTTTGCTAATTACTTTCTGAGTCATGCTTTAATAAAAAGCAATAATATGCTGTTTTCTTTTCTCAACAGACTAGTTCTAGACTAGAAATTTGCTAATTTGCAAACAATGGCAGTGAAGACTTAGAAAATGACGGCATTCTGCAAAACAGCAGAGAAGTAAGCAAATATTAACCTCAGCGTTACCCTGCAAAACATATTAATGGCAATTTATGTTGAGAATTGTCATTAAATTTTAATAATTGAAGAAGCTACTGCTTACCTCTTTGCTGAAATTGAATACTTTGGAAAGGGTAAAACTCTCTTATTTTTGAATCCTTCTTAGTTTTCTTGTTGATTATCTATATCTTCTGCAGAGTTTCCCAAGATGCTAATATACAGTGGTGTGTGAGAATGACCTTGGGTGGAAAAGATAACTTAGTCCACAGATAGGTAGGAGGCATAGGAAGCATATTCACCCTAGTTTTCTGGAAAGTAAAAAGAGAAGAAAAATACTTTTAGTCTTGCAAGATTCTGTTAATGAACCTTGCAATAAAAATAGAATTCGGGTATGGTTCTTGTCTGAACTACCTCCAAGGTTAACATTATGCTTGCTTAGAGCTCAAGAACCTTCCATGCACCTTCTTACCTTTTGGAAAGGAAGGAAGGAAGGAAGGAAGGAAGGAAGGAAGGAAGGAAGGAAAGAAAGAAAGAAAGAAAGAAAGAAAGAAAGAAAGAAAGAAAGAAAGAAAGAAAGAAAGAAAGAAAGAAAGAAAGAAAGAAAGAAAGAAAGAAGGCTAACATTATGCTTGCTTGGAGCTCAAGAACCTTCCATGCACCTTCTTACCTTTTGGAAAGAAAGATTACCTGGCAAGCACAGCGTCACCCGTTCCTCTTCCGGATTTCTGGAACTCATGAATGTGCAATGATCAGCTGGCCTTTTTGCATGCAGCAGTGCCAGAAACTAGAAGAGCTGGTCTTTTTCCTGCATGAGCATGCATGCCAGCCAGCTGACTGTCGCGTGCGCATGCATGCCAGAAACCTGGAAGAGTAGCTGGCTGAAACCAGAAATTCAGTAGCTGAAACCGGAAGTTCATTTTCAGGTGCATGCATGCACCAGGTTGTGGCCCAGATGTGTGTGTGCATGTGCACTCTCCCTTTTCAGCACTCAGTGCCGAAAAGGTTCACCATCACTGAATTAGGATCTTTCTTTTCAGATACTTTTTCAACTTATGTTTTAAGGAAATCAGAGATCAACTAAGAAGCAAATAAAACATTTAAGAAGGCTCACACATGTATAAATAGCTGTTCATGGAAAGCATGACTTGCTGGAAGTTTATTCATCCAATGGGCACCAGTTTGGACCAAGTGGACTGCACAGTTCAAAGGAGGAGATTCATACAACCCATTTCATATATTGAAAGCATATCTCAAAGGGTTGTGGGACCTTCTGTCGACAGAAGAAGAAAGAAAAAAAAATGTAAAAGTCCGGTATGAAAGTATGACTTAGGGTGGCCTTATAATGCTTCTAGGTTTAGAGGACTAGTACAACAATGCATAACCATTTATCAAAATTGCCTTCAATCCACAAGGGAACTTGGGCTTTCCATTCTGCAGTTCAAAACATCCATCAAAATTTGAATCCTCCTCCGCATTTATTTCTCTTCACTCCGGATGATTGCCTGATCACTCTGCTAGACAGGTCCCTACTGAAGGGTTTTTCAAATGGTAGAATGCTCAGTTCTTTCCATTACATTTATTTTAGTTCTCACCATTCATCCATTTGCTGGTTAAATGATGAGGCTATTTTGTTTGATTTGCTGTTGCTTTACATGCTATTGACCCGTCTATTTCTTTCAGATCTCCTGACTTTCTGTGTGATTGTCCTCATCACTCTCTCCCCATTATATTTTCAATTGTATCGAACTGAGATTTGTACTTTGATTTTTTAATCCTGTGGTCAGTAATCAAGTGTCTTCCAAATATTGTCGTTTCTACCCAATGGCAAGAATATTAAATGGGAAGGGAATTGCAGTAGCTGTACTGGTCAATATCTAGAGAGCTCCTATTATCATATTTTTACTGTACTATATCCATTCTATATACATTCCCAGTTGCAATGTATGGCTGTGAAAGTTGGACCATAAGAAAGGCTGAGCGCCAAAGAATTGAGGCCTTTGAACTATGGTGTTGGAGAAGACTCCTGCGAGTCGCTTGGACTGCAAGGCGATCAAACTGTTCAGTCCTAGAGGAGATCAACCCTGACTGCTCTTTAGAAGGCCAGATCCTGAAGATGAAACTGAAATACTTTGGCCACCTAATGAGAAGGAAGGACTCACTGGAGAAGAGCCTAATGCTGGGAAAGATTGAGGAGAAAAGAAGAAAGGGACAACAGAGAATGAGGTGGCTGGATGGAGTCACTGAATCAGTAGGCATGAGCTTAAATGGACTCCGGAGGATGGTAGAGGACAGGAAGGCCTGGAGGAACATTGTCCATGGGGTCATGATGGGTCGGACATGACTTTGCAACTAACAACAACAACATAAGGATCTATGAAGCAAGCTTATTACTGTATTTTTCGGAGTATAAGACACACCTTTCCCCCCAAAAAAAGAGGGTGAAAATCTGGGTGCATCTTATACTCCGAATGTAGCCCCACCCAGCCTCCCAAATAGAGATTTCAGAGGCTGAAAGAAGCCTCTGAAAGAAGCTTCAGAAAAAAAAGCTTCTGAAAGGCTTTTATCTAAAATAATATGGCAAGCAACAAAAGAAGAATCAGTAAAGGTTGTAACCAAACTATGCTAACAAATCTGGAGAATGACACAATAACCAACGGATCAGAAGAGATTAATCTACATACCAATACCAAAGAAAGGAGATTGAACAGAGTACAGATAGTCTTTCAGAATAAAAGCCTCTGAAAGAAGCTTCAGAAAAAAAGCCTTTTTTTTCTGAAGCTCTGTTTCGGAGACTTTCAGAGATGGAACAAAACGTTTTTTCTGAAACAGTGTTAAGGATATTGTTGTGTTACCAACCAGCAGAGTAAATGCACAAGGAAATGTTGCTGAGAGCAATGAATAAGAGATATGCAAACTGGTTTATCAAAAGCTTACTTTATAGTAGAAAAACAATCTCATAGTCTTTAAACAAATTCCAAGTCTTTGCCAGTTAAATCAGTCCAGTAGTTACAGAATCTTCTTACCCAACAAACAGTAGTTGGTTAGAATAACAAACTCACTCTGGTTCACAAACCACAATGGTAGCAGATTCCATCAAACGATGATTAGCAGATATCAACTCCTCTCAATGGTAGCTTATCATAGCAGCTTCATCATCAATGGCAGCATATCATAGCAGCAACTGAACGTGTTACAATACCTTGCTTAAATACTCTCACAACCAGTCATTACTTAATTACAGCATGACTCAGCATTAAAGTCACATAATACATTTACAGATTAAAGTTACAGTACACTTATATTGCCTGGACAACTGTTAGGCTCAAACCATATCCTAACACAGAGTTTCTGAAGTTTCAGAGGCAGGAAAAAAAGCAAGACACAGAGCTCACAATCAACGAACCTGTTGTTAAAATTCACCTCTGGAAACAGCTGATTGGGGGTATTCCGGGGGGCGATCCACCCACCAATCAGCTTTTTTTCTTATTTTCCTCCCCAAAAACTAAGGTGCGTTTTATACTCCGGTGCATCTTATATTCCGAAAAATACGGTATATTCTTTTTAATAACCTTTTCAGGTGAAATCCTTCCCTCTGTCTTGGTTTCAGACACCTAACTGATATCTGACTGTGATGCCAGCCTTACAGTGGGAAGAACACATGTCAAGGGGACACCAGTAAACCTAGGTAATCCATTTCCTTCATCTGTTGTAGTTCATAAACCTCTGTTATCTTTATGTCACTCTCTTTTGTTGTGTACTATATGTTTAGTTTTTGAAGGTATTTTAATTTATGGCTTTCAGCCATAATGAAGTCTAGCTAACTATCTGTTGTGCTATCCCTTCCCAAAACAACAGCTTGCCGTCAAAAGGTTTCTGGATCTGGCCCCATGCCTTGAAGCTAAGTAGCCTTTATAGCTAAGCATGTTTTTTTTTACTAGCCCTTGGTGATATGTTTGGAAAGGGGAAACAGGGACTCACGCACCATTTAGTTTATTGTAGTGTGAGCCTAATTTTGAAGATAATTTGCACTAAAATCTTTGGGGTTATTATTATTTTTTCTGAATACAACTCCAGTACAAAAGTTTCGATGGAGACAAATGATGTCTTCTCCATTTAAAAGCATGTTGCTTTTCAGCCAGTCCTTTTCAAGGCCAACTCAAAGTGACTTTGCTTGCTTTCAGACTCCCAATTGCCTTGAGACCAACATCTATCTTCTTAAATTATTTTAAAGGAAGGGAGGGAGTGATATTGATGAAATTGTCATTTTGGCACAAACTGGAGGCGTTCTGACATCTGCAAAAATAGGACTAGAGGCTGCTTAGCCCTGCTCTCAGACGTCAACAATATTCCCTAAATATTTAGAAGAGTCCTTCTTCTGTCTAAGGTGAGATGGATGTCAACTACAGAAATGACCTCTTGTTCTGAACTCATGCACAAAAAGGAACCTAATTATTCTTCAGCTTTTCCACTTTGTTGAATTTTGGTATAGATACAGTATGTTTGGTAATATATTTGGTAATATATATTAAATGAGAATTTATTTAAAAAATGAGAGTAGGACACATGCAGTGGATCTAAAAAAACATATAAAAATAATTTGGGGTGATGGAAAAACCTTCTTAAATGCAGACAAATTTTTTGGGATTTTTTTTTTTTAATAGCAAATTTAGAAAGAGAACAAATCTCTTCTTGGAAACGAAAATGGATGTGAGAAAAGTTAAAAGAGAGTCCTAGTTCCAACTGCAGAATGTGAATCATGATAGTTTGCATTTACGTGATTAGCTTTTTGTTTACTGATAAGCATTGTTATTATATATTTATTTCTATAGATATATATCCTGAACAATTCCCACAGCAGCTTAAAAATAACAATAGTAAGACAATCCTTGCCTACAAATTGTATGTAATCTCTGTGTGCGTGTGCACGTGCACACCTACATACATGTACTCTAAGCTATGTGCTTAGAGCTTGAAGCATTGTTAGAAACCCCACACACCCATTTTACGGTCTGTTTCTGTGGCTCCCCTCTGGAAGGAGGTTTCGAAGTATTTCTAGCAGGACTACCAGAATCTGTAAGAACTTTGTTTCCTATGCCATCCATCTAGTAAACTTGCAAGATTCATTTTTCTCACCATGTACATGTATACATCTGAGCTAGACTATGTTGTTTCTCTGTGTCATATTAATATATGTGGGTATATGCATAATTTTGTATTTATTTATTTTGTCATGTTTATGTAGTATACAGTATATAGGAGGTTGTGATCCTTTGAGAGCTGCATGCAATGAAATTTCATTTTAATGTATGCTGATTAGTGTACATTCAGTTATTCTATCATCTATCTATCTATCTATCTATCTATCTATCTATCTATCATCTATCTATCTATCTATCTATCTATCTATCTATCTATCTATCTATCATCTATCTATCTATCTATCTATCTATCTATCTATCTATCTATCATCTATCTATCATATCTATCTATCTATCTATCTATCTATCTATCTATCTATCTATCTATCTATCTATCTATCTATCTATCTATCTATCTATCTTATATACTGATCTGTCCCCGTCCACACACACACACAAACACAGCCAGCCGAGGATTAAGGAAGCACTTGGCACACACCCAGGTCTTTATCTCCAACTTGGCAGCGATATACACACCGTCTCCCAAGTGCTTTTATTTCCACAGAAACAGAAAGATAATATACTCAGCGTACAAGAGTCCAACAGAAATAAATATTCCTCTCAGCAGTTTCGGACGATGCTTTAGTGACTATCCAAGGTTTATTTTTGTTCGTCACAGGGATCACTGGCCACCACCCTCTATTATATAGTCTCTGGGGTGTGGTCCAGTGACTCAGTTCTAATCCCTAGCACGCCTCCTGAGCTGCTGCAATCGTTTATCACGCCTTTGGAGGCGTGCGTCCAGGAATGACGTCTCTCCTTCACTCTCATCCGAGACACCTGTCTCCCGGCTAATCTCCTCTCCCTCGGCCGGCTCCTGAGACAGTGCCAGAGGGGAGGGGCCTGGAGAGGGAGGCCTGGCTGACTCCTCTTCCTCATGCTCGGAGCTTTCTTCCTCCGATGGGATAGGCTCAGAGGGCAGGGCCACAACATATACATATACGTATATAGTCCTTGACTTACGATGACAATTGGGAGAGGAACTTCAATCGGTAAGTGATACAATCATCAAGAGAGTCACGTCTGATATTACAACCGTTTTTTGCCATGGTTATTAAGCAAATCATTGCAGCCATTAACTGGAATCACATATTGTTAAGCAAATTCAGCTTCCCTCATTGACTCTGCCATAAATGGCAATCACTTCCTACTGGAAGTTCAGGAAGGCCAGAAATGGGCCTGTTTCCGGCCTCCAGAGGGCCTCCAGAGCCTGGGGAGGCTGTTTTTGCCCTCCCGGAGGCTTGAGGAAAGCCACCACCACCACCATGGTGCAGGAGGCCGACTAGGCCATGCCCACCATGGCCACGCTCAACCAGCAACCGGGCAGAGAACTCCTTGCTAAAATTTTTGAAGCCCACCCCTGTGGTAAGGGATAATAAGAAAAAAACCAACAGCAGTTGGTGAACCAACATTGTTTTATAAACCTAGTTAGCAGATGAAGCTAAGCAGATAAAATCTTGATTAATGCTTGAGTAAAGTGAAATGTGAGATGGGTAAATCTTTTTTGTTCTCTGTATCTCCCTCCTCCCTTCAAATAAGGCAATGTGGTAGTGACAAATAAAACTATGAATCCATATTGTTACCAATAGTAAAACTTGCCTGGGGAATATCTTTACTTTTAAACTCTATTTAGGTGAAGGAAGGAATATGCACATTTTAAACAAGGAGAAATAAATAACTTGTAAAATCCTGATCATCTTCCATCTTTAATATATGTTGTGACATTACACATTTTATATTTACACAAACACACTGTACACATTTCTACTCTGACCCTCCATATTTTTTTAAAAAAAATCTCTTTTTTTTGACATTTCATACATTTCCCATTATCACCTATTCCATATGTTACAACATTTTTGCCATCCAATTATACTGTAAAATCACAACATAATGGACATTTTAACTGAAATGAAATGTTATTCGTATACTGCTGGTTTATATAGCTCTCACACATTTACTGGGGAGATGACTTTATTGTAAGATAAAGGAAGGAACTGCTGAAATAAAAAATCAATAAACTAGGATTTTTTTCATTGAGGGGAAAGGACTACAGCACAATATTAACAACCATGTTCAAAATTAGTTTGGTCAGATATATGTAAATCTCTAGGGATCTGCAACTACAAAACAGAGATCTCAGAGTCCAGCTTTCCCCAATTTGTTGCTTCCATATATGTTAGGACTGCAACACTTACAATTCACCTGGAGAATTAGTAGTGTTAAAATTTTAATAAATACAATATTTTCCAAACCAGAGTGCTAACTGGGGAGTGTGCATGCATGCATGTGTGTGACAGAGAGACAAAGAGAGAGATGGAGAAAGACAGGGAGGGAGGGAGAAAGAGAGAGAGATGGAGAGAGAGGGAGGGAGGGAGAGAGAAACAGACAGAGAGAGAGAGAAAGGGAGAGATGGAGAGAGAGAGATGGAGGGAGGGAGATAGAGATGGAGAAAGAAAGAGATAGGGAGGGGGGAGAGAGAGATGGAGAGAGAAATGGAGACAGAGAGGAAGGAGGGAGAGAGAGAGGTGGAGAAAGAGAGATGGAGAGAGAGAGGGAGGGAGAGAGAGACAGAGAGAGAGATGGAGAGGGATGGGAGGAAGGAAGGGGAGAGAGAGATGGAGAAAGAAAGAGATAGGGGGGAGAGAGAGATGGAGAGAGAAATGGAGACAGAGAGGAAGGAGGGAGAGAGAGAGGTGGAGAAAGAGAGATGGAGAGAGAGAGAGAGAGGGAGGGAGAGAGAGGGAGAGAGAGACAGAGAGAGATATGGAGAGGGATGGAAGGAAGGAAGGGGAGAGAGAGAGATGGAGAAAGAGAGAGATAGGGAGGGAGGGGGAGAGAGATGGAGAGAGAAATGGAGAGTATCTGTTGGAGAGAGAACTATTTCTAGATTAGCATACAAGTCTTGGCCAGGTCCAGTCCGGATTACCTTTCCAATAACAGCCAAGTTCAGTACAGGTTGACTTCAACTTACAACCACAATTGAGCTTAGCATTTCTGTTGTTAAGTGAGACATTTGTTAATGTTTGCTCCATTTTACAACCTTGCTTGTCAAGTTAACCACTGCAGTTTTTAAGTTAACATGATTGTTGAGTGAATCTGGCTTCCCCATTGACTTTGCTTGTTAGAAAGTTGCAAAAGGTGATCCTATGACCCCAGGACAATGCAACTGTCATAAATAGGAACCAGTTGCCAAGCATTTGAATTTTTGATCATGTGACCATGGGGAGGCTACAATGGTCATAAGTGTGAAAAACAATAATGTCACTTTTTTTTCAGTGCTGTTGTAATTTTCAATGGTCGCTAAATAAACTGTTGTAAGTTGAGTCCTATTTGTACTATCACATTACTCACATCCTGTCAATTATACATGGGGCTCACGATGTGCCCTGGATCCTATCTGAACATGATACCTTTAAAATAGGGGTGGGCTTCAAAAATTTTAGCAAGGGGTTCCCTGCCCGGTTGCTGGATGGGCGTGGCCATGGTGGGTGTGGCCTAGTTGGCCTCCTGCACCACGGTGGGGGGAGAGTGTTTTTGCCCTCCCCGGGCTCCAGAGGCTTTCCTTGAGCCTCTGGGAGGGCAAAAACAGCCTCCCTAGGCCCCAGAGGTCCTCTGGAGGCCATAAACAGCATTTCTGAACTTCCAGTAGGCCCATTTTTCGCCCTCCCCAAGCCTCCATGTGGGCCCTGCACTTAACTGCATCCAAAACAGGCCATGTGGGGACTCCTGGGAGGGGAGGGTGGGGTGGGCGGGACCAGCCAGGATTGGGATTTGGGGATTCTCTGAACTGTACAGAATAGCTAGCTAGAGGTTCCCCCGAACCCCTGCGAGCCCCAGCAACCCACCCCTGCTTTAAAACCATCCAATATTAACATCTGCCTATCTCAGGTCCTTGGAAGGACTCAATAGGTGGATAAAAATGCCAGATCTAGTCTATACAACTAGATGACCATATGACCAACAATAGAACACACTGTCACAAAAGTTGAATAGAGATAGATTTACCTGCTCTGAAAATTTTCATGGTGGATTTTTTTTCGTTCTGCATTGAACTCATTTCATAATAATGTTCAAATAGCACAGGATCTTGTGATGAGCAGCATAGTCTCTTGAATTTCAAAGTTATCTGCTTTCAAAATACTCCAACACCTGTTTTGACTGTGGAGATGAATATCTTACAGATACTCAAGATTCCCCCCCCCCGAAATGAATTATTAAATTTGGAGAGGAAAATGATGAAAATATAGTCCTCCCTATGTCATCCCCTTCTATAGCAAGAGATTTCTACCTTATTCGTATAATAGGTTCTTATATTATCTTCTATTAACCAATACATTTCTTGAAGTGAAAGAATGCTTGTTATAGCAAGGGTTCTTAAAAGCAGTCAGCTAGTTGCTCTTTCATTAGAAGAGTGCTTCACTGTTACTTTGACAAAGATCAACAAAAGTAAAATCTTCATCAGAAGTTGGGGAGGGAAGGGGTACGTAGACAGAACTTCTATAAAGCTGAAAATATCAAAGCATTGTGAACTGGCATATATATCTGGTATTCCATTACTTACAATTATTCAAGAAAACTTTCTCATCCCTATGTCGTTGTTTTGGCATTCCATCAAAAACCATTATAGGATTGATGTAACCTCATTGTAGTGATAAGACTGGTCATTTTTTCTTGTTAATTCAGAACATAACTGTGCTTGTGGGAAGCACTAATGTGTTGCTTCTGGTTAGAGACACAGGATTGGGGAACAAATTGGTGACAGAAATTCATTCATTCATTCATTCATTCATTCATTCATTCGACTGCCCAATGTTCATTCATTCTTTCATTTTGTGTGGCTGCCCATCTCAGATTCATGGTTGTGGCCAGCAGTCAATCATCAATCACAAATCAACATAACCAAATCTACAGGTTCAGCCACCCCTCCAGACCACCAGGCCCAATGACAAACCCAAGTCTTTAAGATTTTAGGAAAGGAAGGTTTTAGGAAAGGAAAACGGGTTTGGTTGGTCTCTGGAGGAATAATACTTCAAAGGGTGGGTGCCATGATGGAAAAAAATATCTTCCTGGGCCCAATGGCCAACAGAACTTGGATCTTTTTCTATTAGATCTAATAGGGGAGATAATTGGGGAGAGGTGGTATCTCAAGTAATCCACCCAGACCTAGTCCATAAAGAGCAGGGGTGAAATCCAGCAGGTTCTGACATGTTCTGGAGAACCAGTAGCAGAAATTTTGAGCAGTTCGGAGAACCGGCAAATACCACCTCTGGCTGGCCCCAGAATGGGGTAGGAATGGAGATTTTGCAATATCCTTCCCCCAGGAGTGGGGAAGGAATGGAGATTTTGCAGTATCCTTCCCCTGCCATGCCCATAAAGCCACACCACACCACACCCACCAAACCATGCCCACAGAACCAGTAGTAAAAAAAAAAGGGATTTCACCACTGATAAAGAGGTTTATTGGTTACAACTATCAGCTTGCAATGAATGTGCAAGAAAACTGGAAACCAATGCAGCTCACAGAGCATAGATATAAAATGTGCTGATTGAGGAATGCACAGAGCCACAGTGTGTGTGTGTGTGTGTGTGTTTGTAGAACTAGGGAATCTTAAAATATTCTCCATAGCATTAAATTTTAACTGCGGTTAAGGTTTTTTTTGTTTTTTGTTTTTTGCTTATGGTACGTAAGGTTTCACTCACTTAGAAAATAATTAGAGTATTCATTTTAAGCATGAAACACAAGAGGGGTAGAGGCTTCCATCTACAAACAGCAATTTTAGCAGTAAACCAGTCAGATATCTTTTTTTTTCCCAAGCTGCTCAAGCTGGCAGATGGTCTTTCCTACTAAATTTAACTCTTCATTCACCCCAGCATTGTTCATCAATTCTACCGCTGCGTAAAGGAATAGCTGCTCATTTCTCAAATATAGTGAGAAGTCAATCCGAAAAAGAAGCTTTCAGCAATTTCCCCAAAACAAGGAAGTATAGAAATAAGGGAGGGGGTAAATTTTGAAGACCTTTCTTTAATTTTCCTGCCATAATTACTGTTGTTGTTACTGTTATGGTTTATTTTATTTTATTTATTTTATTTCGGATTTATATACTGCACCTTCTCCAGAGGGACTCAGGGCAGTGTACAGCCAGATAAAAACATATAATACAAACATTAAAAACAATTAAAAGGATATATATTAATTTGGCCCCAATTTAAGATAACAAATCAATTAAAAAATATTTAAAAATATGTTAAAAAATATGTTAAGCCAGCCCGGCTTGCTGAAAAAAGGAAGTTTTAAGGGCACGGCGGAAGGCACCGAGGTCTTGGATTCTCCTTATCTCTGGGGGCAGCTGATTCCAGAGGGCAGGTGCCCCCACAGAGAAGGCCCTCCCCCTGGGGGTCACCAGCCTACATTGTTTGGCTGATGGCACCCCGAGGAGGCCCTCTCTGTGGGAGCACACAGGTCGGTGGGAGGTCATCGGTAGCAGCAGGTGGTCTTGAAGATAACTAGGTCCTATGCCATGGAGTGCTTTAAAGGTGGTAACCAACACCTTGAAGCGCACCCAGAAGACCACTGGGAGCCAGTGCAGCTCACGCAGGAGCGGTGTTATGTGGCAGCGCCAGGCGGCTCCCGTGATTACCCATGTGGCCGCATTCTGGACCAGTTGGAGCCTCCGAGTGTTTCTCAAGGGGAGACCCATGTAGAGAGCGTTGCAGTAGTCCAGGCGCGAGGTGACGAGGGCGTGGGTGACTGTGCACAGGGAATCCCAATCAAGAAAGGGCCGCAACTGGCGGATCAGGTAAACCTGACAGAAGGTCCCCCTGGCTATTGTTATTGTTGTTGTTGTTATTATTATTAATCATTGCAGTCAGCCAGATGATCAGATTGGGTTTGGCATTTTTGTCTACCTATTGAGTCCTTACCAAGGATCTGGGATAGGCAGATCTGGATGTTTGATGATGTTACAGATATTGCCACAGGATGGAAGCTGTTCCAAATAAAGCTGCCTTCTGCAATTGACTGATAGTAAATTTGTCAATGCCAATGGTGTTCAAGTGGTATTATTGTTATTGTCATTGTTATTATTTTATTAGTAATTTCTAGGGCTAGGGGTGATATGATAGCAGTGTTACAATACTTGAGGGGCTGCCACAAAGAAGAGGGGGGTCAACATATTTTCCAAAGCACTAGAAGACAAGAGATGAAACAATGCATGGGAATTAATAAAGGAGAGAAGCAACCTAGAACTAAGGATAAATTTCCTAATGGTGAGAACAATTAACTAGTGGAATGGCTTGTCTTCAGAAATTGTGGATGCTCCAACACTGGAGGCTTTCCAGAAGAAACTGAACAGCCATTTGTCTGAAATGGAGCCTTGATAGCTCTGCAGACAAGGCACTGTAATTTAACACCACCTGCCTGCAATTACTGTGAGTTCAATTCTCACCAGGCTCAAGGTTGACTCAGCCTTCCATCCTTTCTAAGGTAGGTAAATTGAGGACCCAGTTTGTGGGGGGCAATAAGCTGACTTTGTATAAAATATACAAAAGTATGAAGGCTATTGCTTAACGCACTGTAAGCCACCCTGAGTCTCCGGAGAAGGGCGGCATATAAATCAATTTTTTAAAAAAATGATATAAGGTCTCCTGCTAGTACAGGGGTCGGATAAAAGACCTCCAAGATCTCTTCCAACTATGAGGATATTTTTATTAATGGTTTATTAGAATTTCTTATGTTCACCCCTTAACAATTCCTCTGTTAATCAAGATAACAGTGGTTATCAAACACAGAAGTATTATAAGATTCTTTATCCAGTGAATTCTTATTTTCCTTCTTCACTTCTTTCTCTGAAACAGGTAGCAGGCATCTCTATAATTTATAGATCTCCATCAGTATCTTTGGCCTGAGCAGAACCTTTTATTTTAAATGTCTGTGTTTTAGCCTGCACCTCTGTAAGTTGTGGGCAGGCTATTATTCTGTGACAGCAAGGATGTCCTTCAAATGTGTTTGTAATCCAGAAAGCAGCTCAAAGAAGTGCTTGTTCCACAACTTGCAAGAGCAGGATACTGGAGTCGGCAGTTTCAGCTGAGCGTCGCTTTCTTATTTGTTTTCAGTGGTGTTGCAACATGGAAAAGAGACAGGAAGCTAGCTTTTGTTTTTGTTTTTTATTTAGGAATAACAAAGTAATGAACCATTATATAATTAACAACCCTAAGCTTTTATGAGAGATGGAGACAGTGAATAAGAGAGAAAGGTAATTGCTAATCAGTCATGAATGAAAAGGCAATTTCATAAGGGGGGAAAAAAAGGAAGAATGCTACGTTGTCAGAAAATGTGCTACAGACATGAAGTCTAGAGATCAATAATAGAATAGAATTGAATAGTTTATTGGCCAAGTGTGATTGGAGACACAAGGAATTTGTCTCCGGTGCATAAGCTCCCAGTGTACATACAAACAACAAAGTAATATAATCATAGGATACCTGTTGTGGCCTGCCAGAGGCCAGTGGAGCTGGCAGCAGATTGGGACAATGACGAGGTTGGGGAGGAACTTGGGCCAGTCCTGGAGTCTGGGGAAGGCTCTGATGAGGGCTCTGCGTCGGAGGCGAGAGGGGGCCAGAGCCATATGCCAGTTATCAGCTGCCTTTAGAGGCAGACATCAGTGAGGCAGTTGAATAGCTGGACCTGTTCCCAGTATGCGCATGAACAGAGTTGCCAGACAAAGGGAACAGCTTAAGAATAAGGATTGATTTGGGAGTAAGGCCACAGGTGGATGATGAATGGCCCCTCCCAGAGGGAATAAAAGAGGAGCGAAAGGGGAGTGGAGTTTGCAGGAGACAATTAGAATTCATTACTGCATTCTTGCCAAGTATTGAAGCTTCTGAAAGACATCAGCCTGGCCACTCTCCAAGCCTGATAAAGGTCAGTAATTGTGAACTATCTTGAAAGACTGTGGGAGAGGAAAGACTTTGCTGGAGAGGAATTTACTGTAAATTAAATAAAAGGGGTTTATTGGGAAGAAGACTTGGCTTTGTGCTGCTGGGGAAGCCTAGGTCAGAATAAATACCAATAGGAGAACATAATAAAAAAATATGAGAAGGATAATAGTAATGCAGTCCTGCTGCATGGATAGATAACTTTAGACATAACACAGTTCTGTGGGAATTATGTGTTCAGAAGAGTGATGGAATGAGGGGAAAAACTGTCTTGTATCTAGTTGTTTTGCCATACCCTATAATAACCTACGGGACTGGTTACCTACGGGACCGCCTACTACCACCAATACCCTCTCACCGGCCAGTACGCTCTCATAGAGAGGGACTCCTCCGGGTGCCGTCAGCCAAACAATGTCGACTGGCAGCCCCTAGGGGGAGAGCCTTTTCTGTGGGGGCACCTACTGTCTGGAATGAGCTTCCCCCGGAGTTATGGAGGATCCCGGATCTGCGCACCTTCCGCCGCGCTGTGAAGACCTTTTTATTCCACCAGGCGGGCTTGGCCTAATCTTTTCCCTCTTTTTAATATGTAAATTTTAATCTGTTTTTAAATTATTGGGGTGTTTTAATTTGTCTGGGCCAAAATGGTTTAATTCGATTTTATCTGGTTTTTTAAATTTTTTGT
Organism: Pantherophis guttatus; assembly: GCF_059756535.1. Classification (NCBI taxonomy): domain Eukaryota; kingdom Metazoa; phylum Chordata; class Lepidosauria; order Squamata; family Colubridae; genus Pantherophis; species Pantherophis guttatus. Next base: position 114,484,782 of record NC_142067.1, on the reverse strand, counting down.
ATCTATGTATTTTATTGTTTGGTTGTTCACCACCCTGAGTCCTTCAGGAGTAGGGTGGTATACAAATCAAATAAACTAAACTAAACTAAACTAAACCTATGGTGGCATCCTGAGAGGAGTTGAAAGAGAATATGCCCAGGATGTGAAGGTTCTATAGATATTTTTTTCAGTCCTCTTTCTTGACCCATGCAGTATACAGATCCTCAGTGAAAGGCAGGCTGGTTGCAACTGTTTTCTTCTGCAGCCCTACCTATCCATTGAAGTCTGTACCTGTCCTGTTTGGTTGCGGTGCCAAACCAAACAGGTTTAGTTTAGTTTAGTTTAGTTTATACAAGTGACAATGACAGCCTCATTAATTCCTCTGTAGAACTGTGTCAACAGCTCCTGGGGCAGTCTGAACGTTGAATGCAAAATGTTACTATTTCTATTGGGTGTAGCATAATCAGAAAAATAACAACAGAAACACCTGATGATAAAAAAAAAATATTATATCAAGAATCTGAGGTAGGTCTTGTCTATTCTGTCAGCTTTACCTCTTTATATTTTCTTCTGAACCTGCATGCTTGTTGCCTGTTCTCTTTTATCTGTTGTATGCCATGCAAAGAGGTTCTATGAGCTGCAAGACCAATCCCAGCAAATAAATGTGGTTATCTCCTTGCATGCATTGTATCTGTATGTTCTGGATATAGTCCCACCCAGTATTTTGTTTTTGGCCATAAATAAAATCTGCTTCTTTTTGCAAGCCTCGTCTTGAGTCTCTCTTTGGCATTCTGGTGACTCAAGTATATTTTGGGACCTTACAACTTCAAAGAATAAAATTTTAAATGTGTTGTCATTATGATACGGGGCATGTAAAACAATCCAAGTAGCATGTAAATCTTTGAACAGGATATTTTGTTCCAAATTTAGCTTGAGAAATCCTTTAAAAATAGAGAGAATAGGGAAAGGTAAATCAGAGATGGTATTGAGCTGGTTCAGACCAGTCCAATAACGCAAATTGGGGGCTGGCCTGCCCACCTGCCCTCGCTCTATGCCGTCCTATTTAGGCACATATTTTAGGCCAAGCGCATGTGGAAGGCACATGTGTGAATGAAGCAAGCACTCATATTTGCAAACCGGTAGGGAAAGTAAGTGAATACCATCCCTGAGGTAAATGTAATGTAAACTAATGTACCCATAATGATTATCTCATTCACCAAAAAATGTAAATTCCCGTGCTTTGAAAGAAGAAAACGTAGAGAGGAGGCTGTTTGTTTAACCCGATCTTCATTTTCTGAATGTCTTTTTTTAGTGACCCACAATTGTGTACATTTTCAGAAATGCTGTCCTACTTAGTGTATTTATAGCACTTATATTGCCTCAATAGTTTCTACATTCATAACACCTTAAGTATGCTTATTCTAATTCTAGTAAGCTCTTTTTTTTTCTTTTTTGCAGGAAGTAATGCTCCTTCTTTTTGTCTACACAAGCATAAAAACAGTTATTTTATCTGTCATGATTATACATCATTATGCAGTAAGTTAGTAAACCAGGCCTATTTTTCTCCATTTTTTTCCTTGCCAAAATTCTTTTGGCAAATCAGTTTTCTCTCTCTCTCTCTTACATGGGGCTTCACATTATTTTTCTTAAGAAGTTGTGACATAAATAAATGCAAAGTGCCAATTCTTTTATTTCTGTAATAAGTAGAAAATCTATCCAAAATTCTTAATTATACTGTAAATTTCTTTGCTAAAGTAAGTGTGGCCTATTTCCACAAAAGGTCTGAGGCAGTGGTGGGTTCCTCCCGGTTCGGTCCGGTTTGGCCAAACCGGTAGCGGTGATGATATGACGTCACCGAACCGGTTCTCCCCCCCGCCCTCCCCACCCACCCACCCACGTTATTCTTACCTTTTATTTGGTCCCACCCCCCAATCTATTGCTGCCTCCTGAGTCCCAGCTGATGACAAGAGGGAAAAAAACTGTTTAAACTCTTGCCACTGGGCTTCAAAGGGCTGTCCTACAGCTGATCAGTGTTAAAAGCAAACAAATGAGTCGGGTTGTAAGTGCGAGAACTGGTCGTAAGTGTGAGTACCTTCCAGAAATGACTCTGACCAGCTAGCCACGCCTACCTAGTCACATGACCTCCAAGCCACACCCACAAAATAAGCCACACCCACAGAACCGGTAGTAAAAAAATTTAGAACCCACCCCTGGTCTGAGGGTTGAATGAACAATAATGCCTCCAATGTTATAAATTGCCAACAGATGGCAGTACCAAAGTAATAGAACTTTTGATGTCTTCCTTGCATCTGTGAGAGGTTTTTTTCACTTCTGTCATGGCAAGTTTGGGTTCTTTAGCAAGAACATGCTTTGAGAAAAGTTTTTGCTGCTATTGACTGTGACACCAAAACCTTCAGTGAGAACTTATTAGTGTACTTTAAACCAGGGCTGCTGGGGGTTCACAGGGGTTCAGGAAAACCTCGAGCTAAGATTCTGTGCAGTTTGGAGAACCCCCAAATCCCACTCCTGGCTGGCCCCGCCCACCCCACCCTGCCCCTCCCAGGAATCCCCACACGACCCGTTTTGGATGCAGGTAAGTGCAGGGCATGTGCGGAGGCTTGGGGAGAGTGAAAAACGGGCCTATCAGGCCTGTTTATGGCCTCCAGAGGGCCTCTGGAGCTTGGGGAGGCTGTTTTCACCCTCCTGGAGGCTCAAGGAAAGTCTCTGAAGCATGGGGAAGGCAAAAACACCCTCCCACAATGATGCAGGAGGCCAATTAGGCCACACCCACCATGGCTATACCCACCCAGCAACCAGGCAGAGAACCCCTTGCTAAAATTTTTGAAGCCCACCCCTGCTTTAAACAATGTACTATGGTTAAATTTTTGATTGATAAAGGAGACTCAATTCAAATTCACACACGGGCCTGGTGGCTCAGCAGACTAATAGCATTGTGATTAACACCAGCTGTCTGCAATTACTGTAAGTTCGAATCTCACCAGGCTCAAGGTTGACTCAGTCTTCCATCTTTTCTAAGGTAGGTAAATTGAGGACCCAATTTGTGGGGGCAATAAGCTGTCTTTGTATAAATATACAAAAGTATGAAGGCTATTGCTTAACGCATTGTAAGCCGCCCTGAATCTCCGGAGAAGGGCGGCATATAAATCAAATAAAAAAAAAATCTAGCTTGTTTAGAGTTTTAACTTGGCTGATATGAATATTGTGCATGGAGGAGGAGGAGGAGGAGGAGGAGGAGGAGGAGATGATTAACAGGGAAGAACTGATTAATGTGATCAAGGACATGATAACCAAGAAATGAAGTGCAAACCCATGGAATATCATCACAAAGCTTCATCATTTAAAAAAAAAAAACACATATGAGCAGAAAAACACATGGTTACATGTCTATGGAGATTCTCAGTCATCTGGGTTATGGTTGTTCCAAAGTTTCTTCAGTTCTGAAGAAGCTTCTTGGATGAGAAGTGAAATGACTTCAAGGGAAAAACAAAATGTAATTGACTTTTTAAAAAGGGCCTTTGGGATATGGTTACATGTGGGCTTTTTAATGTATGTAATTATATTGACATCTTTGCATCTTGAGCCAGGAACCACTGTCAGCTCAGAACACTATGTTGTAATGCTTTAAAATTTGAAATAACAATTAAATAGAGTTACAGGGGATACGATGCCTCAGTGGCCAAGACTTGTCGATCGAAAGGTCGGCAGTTCAGCAGTTTGAATTTCTAGTGCCACATAACAGGGTGAGCTCCCGTCACTTGTTCCAGCTTCTGCCAACCTAGCAGTTCGAAAGCACGTAAAAAATGCAAGTAGAAAAATAGGGACCACCTTTGGTGGCAAAGTAACAGCGTTCCGTGCACCTTTGGTGTTTAGTCATGCCAGTCACATGACCACGGAGACATCTTCAGATAGCACTGGCTCTTTGGCTTTGAAATGCTTATGAACACTGCCCCGTAGAGTCAGGAATGACTAGCACATATTTTCGAGGGGAACTTTTACCTTTACCTTAGAGTTTGAAGACATTAGAATGAAGTTTGCCTGCAACATGACAAAACTAGGCCTCAAACAAGTCATCCAAGGGACAATTGTGAAGTTGGATTTTTGCAGACTTATCCAATACCTTACAGTAATTCATGGGCATCTGTTTGACTCAGATTATTGATATATTATTTTATCAAGACTATTATTGAATTATGGTTCAAGAAATTGTGTGATTGTGTGTGTTTGAGAAAGAGGGGGAGAGAGGAATGTGGGTATGCATGAACATAAGCTGTTTATAGTCAGATTGGTGAGATGGATGGATGGATGGACAGATGGATGGACAGAGACAGACAGACAGACAGACAGACAGATATTTTTCAAAAGAAAACCAATTCAGTATAATCAGGCTAACATCTCTGCATTATAGTTTGGTAATGCTGGATATATTCAACTTCAACAAATAATTTAGGCAATGTCTTTCAAGGTTACCCGCTGCTATTTATTTTTATTGCTTGTGCAATAATTTATGCTACCATATTGCATGAGAGGGAGAAAGAAAAAGAGCACCTACATTTTCTCTTTCAATTTAATGCTATTCTTAAACCTCATAACAACAATGGTAGGAAATAGAGAATGGAAGATGCTTTTTGTTGACAAACTTGCTCTATCACTGTCAAATTTGCCATGCCAAATCATCAATCATTTTCAGTGCTGTGGAAGAGCAGACTGTTATTTTCCTTAAACCACAGAATATATTTGTTATACTTCTCCGAAGACTTATCTGACTGATATTCACATGATTTACAGTGAAAGTCCACAAGCTTCCTGAAAAGATATCACATCTTAACACAGGGTTCAATCAACTTTCACTGACAGAAATAAAAAGGAAATATTTCCCAGTGCTACAAAACTGACCCACTAAAACCAAAGAAACTTCCTCCTTAGCAGCAATATATACACATCCTCAAATACCATCCATTAGGAATAAGAATGATAAAAGTCACCCAGATAAAACATAGGATTAAAATTTATAGGAAATATTTCAGCATTCACTGATTTTCTTTATTTGCAGGTAATTGCTACAGTATAAATTAAGAATATATTTCATAGATGCTATTAGCATTTAATATGATTCTAGCCTCTTTGTTTGCTTTGCTTTTGGTAAAACAAAATGTATAACTCTTAATATATCTATATATCAATGAATTGATATAAGAAATCAGTTATATATCACTTATACCCATGAGATAAATGAAGATACATCAATTTCTCTTAGCAAGTCATTTTGAAGGATTTAAGTCTGTTCAATAAGTTACAAATGTTCCTCTCTCTCTCTCTGTCTCTTTCTCTGTGTCTCTGTCTCTCTCTCTCTGTGTCTCTCTGTGTCTCTCTGTCTCTGTCTGTGTCTCTGTGTCTCTGTGTCTCTGTCTGTCTGTCTCTCTCTCTCTCAGTCTCTCTCTCCCCCCCTCTCTCTGTCTCTGTCTCTCTCTCTCTGTCTCTCTCTCTCTGACTCTCTCTGTGTGTCTCTCTCTTCTCTCTCTCTTTTCTCTTTTTAAGACAAATTATATCCTTTCTTGAAGATTTGTAGCTATTGCAGGTTGCAGAATCTTGTAGCATACTAACATCTGTTACAAATCTAACAAATTATGAGCTTTTGTGGATATGCATGATAAATCTGTTCATATTTGAGGAAGAACGTATTTTTGTTGTTGTTTTCAAGAGACTAATAGAGTTACCCCCTATGGAAGCTATTAATATATGATTTCCTTTTCAAGTAGCATAGCAGGATAACAAATATCTTTGCAAAAAAAAAAAAATGGGGAACAAGAGTTTATCTAAGCAACAGTAAAAGTTGGCTATAGAAAGACAGGACAGGAAAAATGAGATACCATCGATAAGGATCTAAATATTTTTTGAATGGGAAAGGGGAGACCTATGGGAATAATAAATATAAGAGACAGAAATCATTGATTTTCCAAAAGAAAAATTGTCCATTTCCAGAAAGAGGCTGTCCTACCAATTAGTGAGCTTAAATGCTGGATCATAAAATTGGCAGTCCAAGAGGATATATGTTAGTTGTGGAATTCAAATTTTTTTACTACCAGTTCTGTGGATGTGGCTTGGTGGGCATGGTGTGGCTTGGTGGGTGTGGCAGGGGAAGGATATTGCAAAATCTCCATTCCCACCCCACTCTGGGGCCAGCCAGAGGTGGTATTTGCCGGTTCTCTGAACTACTCAAAATTTCCGCTACTGGTTCTCCAGAACCTGTTAGAACCTGCTGGATTTCACCTCTGATATATGTCATATCCTTTGTTTGTACATATATACAGGTAGTCAGCAACTTACAACAATTCATTTAATGACCATTCAAATTTACAATGACACTGACAGTTGACTTATGACCATTTCACAAACATTGCCATATCCTCATGGTTATGTGATCAAAATTCAGACGCTTGGCAACTGACTGACTTATATTTATGATAGTTTCAGTATCCCGGAAGGTTACCTTTTGTAACCTTCTGTCAAGCCAAATCAATGGGGAAGTCAGTTTCACATTAACAACTTTGTTATTGTTCTGCCCCAGCTATGGACCCCAAAGAACGCAGCACACACAAAGTCCATTCAAACCTTGGTTTACTAATTAAATCAGTCTTTTACAACAATGGCTGTTAATTAACTGCATTAACAGCTGCCAAGAATTCAAAGAATAATAACTGAAAGCTTACTGTGGTTGGCAGAATGCCCAGAAGCAATTTGCAGGAAGCTGATAAGATAAGCAAGACAAGACATGAAGGTATGTGAATGAAGTTGTTCCCTGCAAATTGCTTCAGTTGGCGTTCCTCCTTAAATAGGCTAAGGGAGTGGCCAATTAGCCCCAAGCCTTACTCTTGAGGAGACCTCCTCCTGAGGAGCTGCTCCAGCCTTTTGGCAACTTTGCGCGCCCGTGCATCGAGAAGAGGCTCCTCCTTTTTGTCCTCTTCATTTAAGGGAGCTTCTGGAGGTTCTGAAGGCCCTGGTAAATCCCTGCCTCTGGCACCACATCTTTTCCCGCCTCCTCATTGTCTGACTCGAGTGCCAGCTGCACAGGCTGCTGGCACAGCACCACACCAGCCTCCTCACTGTCTGAATCAGCTACTAGCTGCACAGGTCACGTACGGGCCACAACAATTATTAACTTAACAATCACAGTGATTCACTTGTCACCATCATGACAAGAAAGGTCCTAAAATGGAGCAAAAGTCACTTAACCAATGTTTAGCAACAAAAATTTTGGGCTCAATTGTGGTTACAGTGTATAGTGTTTTAGGTGTACTAGATGTAAGTGTACAAAAAATACTTACAAAAGATCGTCACACTTACAACAATTGCAGCACCCCATGGTCACGTGATCAAAATTCAGATGCTTAACAGCTGGCAAGTTTTTATGACAGTTGCAGTGTCCCGGGGCATGTGATCACCTTCTGACTAGCAAAATCAATGGGGAACCCAGATTCACTTAACAACTGTGTTATTAATTTAACAACTGCAGAGATTCACTTAATAACCATGTCAAGAAAGATCCTAAAATGGAGCAAAACTTAGTTATCAAATGTTTCACTTAGCAAGAGAAATGTTGGGCTCAGTTGTGATCGTAAGTCGAGAACTAAGTACCTATACATATCTTATTTATTTTTATTTATTTTATTTGTTTGTCAAACATGTACAAGATAATAAGTATAGGTATGAACATAAACATAAACAAAGGAAGTAAATACAAATAAAGGGGGGCAGTAAGACAGGGATGGTAGGCATGCTGATGCGCTTATGCACACCCCCTTTATGGACCTCTTAAGAAAAGAGTGAGGTCCATGATAAACAGTTTGAGGTTGAAACTGTGAGGGTTTGAGGCTGTAACAGGTAGAGCATTCCAGGCATTGTATTTCCTGCAATTGAGTTTGAAGCAGTTTACCTTGAGTTTGTATCAGTTGTTTGCCCATGTACTATTGTGGTTGAAACTGAAAAAGTCATTGACAGGCAAGACATTGTAGCAGACAATTTTGTGTACTATACTTAAATCGGACTACAGGTAGCACAATTCCAGATTATCCAAGGCCAAAATTTTAAGCCTGGTGGCATAGGGAATTCTATTGTGAGTAGAGGAGTGGAATACTCTTCTCGTGAAATACCTCTGAACCCGCTCAATCATGTTAATGTCCGAAATACAGTGTGGGTTCCAGGCAGATGAGCTGTATTCAAGAATTGGTCAGGCAAAGGTTTTGTATGCCTTAGTTAGCAATACAATATTATCTTCTCTGAATAAGATGCTTGATGCAATTGCCACAGACTCAAGACTTGAATGGGAAGAACAAGAAACTGGGGAATAATTTATCAGGTCTTGTGGTAGCCAAAGTCTAAACTGGGAAACCAAATAAGCTCTGGTGCGAACAAAGTGCAGTTTAGAACAGAATTTCTGAAGTTGGTTCATGAAACTGGAGGAGCAGCAAGGAAGAAAAGCAACAGGGGCTTTAATGTGGAATTGTCCTGAGTGAAGCTAAAACATTATCAGAGGATGTTGAGAAGAAACACTTGCAGAGCTGGGCAGAAAAACTATGATTATGAATAGAAAAATAACCATGTTATTTCCCCTTGCTTTATTAAATCTCTGCTTACCTTTAATTATTGAGTTTGTTAATTGTTCAGATCAAATTACATTTCTTCGGAACTAGAAATACAGTACATAGATTTTTTTACAGTACATTTTTATGCCTGCGCTATAGAATAAAGTAAAACCCATGGTATTTAAGGAAGCTTACTGACAGGTCCACATGCATAGGAATGCACTATTAAGCTACACAGTACTGAACACTCTTCATTTTGTATATAGGTATGTTTAGAGTTTTTCAGAATAGATTGAGTTGTTTGCCTCTCCCCCCACATCTTATACAAGCCACCAGAGAAACAGATTTCTGCTTCAAGGAACAGGTCTAATGTCACGGGAACATAGGGATGAAAAAGGGAAAAGGAAGAAAAGTAAGCTATAACTAATTAATTGGGCAGACAGAAAGATAAATGTGAAAAAAAATATACATGCTTAGGGCATTTTTTGAGTTGGGCACATGAACTGTAAGAATGTAATTAAAACATTCACAAAAATGCAATATAGACATGGGAAGTTTGAAGAAAAGGTGGTTAGGTCAGGCTGTAATCCACATCTAATTTGTGTACAATCATTTGCAATTTAGTTATGTCCTGTTTCTGCAAGTTTTTTTTTAAAGTACCTAAATCATATCGAACAGTGATGGGTTGCTCCCGGTTCTGTCCGGTTCTTGCAATCCGGTAGTAAAAGTGGCGGGAGGCTCTGCCCACTCGCTCGGACATCATAATTGATGATCTGTGCATGCACAGAATCGCGCGTGCTCCCATTGCCAACTAGCAGTAAAGGTAAGTAGAACCAGGGGTGAAATGCTCTTGGTTCGGACCGGATCACCCAATCCGGTAGCGATGGCGGCGGGTGGTTCGGGGAAACGGTATCAAAAATCCCTGTGCCCCCCCATGCCCAGCTGAGCCATGTGATCATCAGAGGCTTTTTTTTTTTACTTTTAAAAGCATTTTTTCTACAACCTCTTCAGCCGAAAAAATACTTTTAAAAGTTAAAAAGCCTCTGATGATCGCGCAGCTCAGCTGGGATTGTCAGAGGCTTTTAAAATCATTTTTTTTTCTATAGAAAAAATGTTTTTAAAAGCCTCTAATGATCAGGCAACTCAGCTGGGATCATCAGAGCCTTTTAAAAGCATTTTTTTTACAACCTCTTCGGACTAAGAGGTTGTAGAAAAAATGCTTTTAAAAGTAAAAAAAAAAGGTTTTTTTTTTACTCCCACCCCATCACATTACCCCCCACCAAGCCACGCCCACAGAACTGGTAGTAACAAATTTTACATTTCACCACTGAGTAGAACCTACCCCTGATATTGAAGCTGTGTACAAAGAAGATCAAAAGAGAAGATAATAATATGGGTGAAGAGGAAAACCAGCTGTCCCACTTAGTCAATATAGTGTTGCTAAAAGCTATTCCATTCACCTTCAGAAATGTACGTGTATGTGACACACTTGTATATGTGCTGAGTGTATCCATATGCATATTCCCAAAGTATGCATTTTTAAAGATACTTTGTCTTAAAATATTGAGTTTATATGAATTTTGTAAAACTCAGACATGGACTTGAGAATTTAGTGGAACTCTGTAGGTGAAGACATTCTGAATTGTGCATGATTTTCATTATTTCTTTTTTTTTAACAGTTTATTTATACATTTTCACTTTACATACATAACTGCTTGGTGAACAGCGTATTGTCTGGATCATTTTGGTTATATAATAATACTTTTCCTGCTCCTAATTTCTACCTCTGTTATCCAACCATTTGTAAAATAAGTCCCATGTTCGAAAATACTCTGTATCTTCTTTTTCTTTTATCTTTAATGTCAATCTGTCCATTTCTGCACAATCTGTTTTTTTTTTTAAATTACATCTTCTTCCGTATGTGTTTTCTCATTTTTCCAATACTATGCAAATACAATTCTTGCTGCTGTCAGAACATGTAATATTAAGTATATATTCAGGCGAACCGATAGCAACCCACCACTGATATATTCTCTTTATCATACTTTTCTGGTACTATGCCTAACAAAAATGTTTCTGGTTTATAATCTATATGCTGCTTTAACATTTTTTCTAATCATGTATGTATTTTTGTCCAGTATTTCTTTGCTTTGCACATCTCCACCACATGTGATAATATGTGTCCATTTCATTATTTTTGATGCTCTTCCTGTGTGTGCCAAGAACAAAATGGCATCACCAATGTTCACACGAAAAGTATGCCACACCCATATATTTTGCTTCATGATTTGAAAATTATATATACTCTTGGTGGCCTTCTGTACCATGTATCTTACATGGTATTTAGTAACATTGAAATATAGTTCTTCACCTATATGAATAAAAATAGCTTTGCTGAAATGCACCTATTAACTAATGCATTTTGGATACAACCTGGCTGTATGCTAGACAGTCTTCTATATTTTATGAGATGTGCATGCCAAGAATCTGGAATAAATCACAAATATATTGAAATGGGATTGTGAAGTACAAGCTGCAAATCAAGCCTGAAGCGGTTTAAATTAGTCCCTGTCCAGCAGGTGAGCATTGAAATTCTTACTACAAATTACTAGCATTTCTGTTTGCATCCTCCCCACTTAACCCTCTCTCCCCATCCCAGTTTTAAGCATCCTCAGTAGCTGGTCATCATTTGTAATTTCTAGACACATATGTAATAAAAAGTGGAAGCATTTGGTCTCTTTGTTTCTTTGTCCTTTGACTGATAGTTATTAAAAGAAGGAAAACTCTGGACAGGATCCTCAATTCCTATTCTTTGAAGATTCTAACTTTAAGACTCTAATAATATTTGTTTATTTGTTTTCCCTTTTTATGCAGTGCTATTTCTACCATCCCTCAGGACCAGAATTTTAACAGATAAAAGATCTATCTCTTAATTAAATAACATTTTTCAGAATATTTCTACATAAAATTTAATGTTTATTTTTTTTGGGGGGAATCATGACACCCTGGCATTATAGTGCATACTATAATTACAATACTGTAGCCTTTAACATGATAGTATGCACTATTCATTTATTTGCAAGTTCTGCATCCCTCCTTTTCTCAAGAAACTCAAGGCAACTTAGAAGTGGCTTTACTATATTATCTTCATTTAATGACCCCATACTCTCTTGCGGGGTGGAGTCTGGGTAACTGAATGGAGCTGAGTGTTTACTGGCCAGATGCCCTTTCCTGTCGCCAATGCGGAGTTATATTCAGCAGATATATCCTTATCATGCCTAGGGAGAGAAATATCTGCCTCTATCTAGGATCAAATGTTGGGTTTATTATATGAGCCTAGGAAAAGATGCAGCTGCTTTAAATAGTTCTGACTAGTGTTGTCTTCACATATGTTATCTGCAGGACATTTTTAAAAATTGAATCTGAAATTTTACGTAATAATTTTCTTTCAATCTAGCAGTTCGAAAGCATGTAAAAAATGCAAGTAGAAAAATAGGGACCACCTTTGGTGGGAAGATAACAGCGTTCCATGTGCCTTTGATGTTTAGTCATGCTGGCCATATGACCACGGAGACGTCTTCAGACAGCACTGGCTCTTTGGCTTTGAAACAGAGATGAGCACTGCCCCCTAGAGTCGGGAACAACTAGCACGAAGGGAACCTTTACCTTTTTATAAATAAGAATTGTTTATTATAAGTTTCTTGCTCATGAGACCAACTGTAAATTCTCTTTTTGAATTTGTAAAACAAATCATTATTTCTTTGTTTTCAATCTTTGCATATTTGTAAACACCTTTTCTTCCAGTAGTTCTGCAGCTGCTGGCCTTGGTTGCTCAGCCAACAGTTCTGAGTCCTGAAGCCCATTTGTCACCAGAGGTCCAGGAACTCTGATACCTAGCATGGTCCTTATTGATCTGAATGACAACAAATGCGGTATGCATTTTTGTAAATTACATCTCACTACATTGCCTATGGGAAAAACCCTCTTCATCTGACTTCTTTGATGAGATCTGTCCAATATGGTTGAACATCTGGCATAGCTCTCATCCTTCTCAGAGCATGCAAGCCCTACAACCAAATCAAGTCAATACCTCATTGGGGGATTATTATTATTCCATATGGAATAATAATAATCCCCCAATGAGGCATTGACTTGATTTGATAAGTTCATACAACATGCTGAATCAAAGATCTGTGTTATATCTTATAGAAGAAATGCTGGAAATGTAAACAACATCAAGGAACATACTACCACATGTGGTGGATGTGCCCCAAAGCAAAACAATATTGGAGTAAAATTAGAATACAATTAGAAGAGATAACCAAACAGCATATAAAGATAAAGCCAGAAATATTTTTTATTAGGAATACTCCCAGGGACTTACAAAAAAAAAAAATTATTATAATTATACATATTATAACAGCAGCAAGAATAATATATGCACAAAATTTGAAAAATAACAATATACCAACAAAAGACAAACTGATTAGACAAGTTTTGGAGAGTGTAGAAATGGACAAACTTAGAAAGGAAATACAAGAAAAGGAGGAAACAGAATATTACATAGTGTGGGAGAAATGATATGAATGGTTAGAGGAGAGGGATAAAAGGCAAGGAAAGAATAAATGAGGAAGATGTAGGAGTGGAAATGCAGTAACAAACAAGAAGAAACAGAACAGATGCAGAACATAGGAATGAAATTGTGTACACTGTTATCTATATGTATATATGTAAATAAATCAATACTAGAATTATATGTATAAAGGATAAATTCAAATAAGGGAGAAAAAATGGATATGTAAGAAATGTTTACGATGCAAAATTGTTGAAAAGAAGAAAATTGTAAAAGATTCTTTTTTGTTTGTTTTTTTAAAAAACAAAACTGTTTAATAAAAATTATTTTAAAAAAAGAAGAAGTAGAAGAAATGCATGCTTAATCCATGGTGGGTTGCTCCCGATTCGCACTGGTTTGGGAGAACCGGTAGTAGCGGTAGCAGGAGGCTCCGCCACCTACCCGAAAGTCATCAAATGTGCTCTGCGCATGCACAGAAGCTTCACGTGAGCGAACCTGTAGCAAATGTAAATAAAACCCACCACTGGCTTAATCAGTGGGGTAAGTAGCATGATGACATCCAGATGTGATGTATTATAACCCCTATAAGAGTCAACAAACTTGGTTTATAACAAAGGAATAAAGGAATTGTCCATAATATCTAGAACACCTTAGCTACTAAATTTTTGTTGCATCCTACTTAAAATAATCCAGAAACTTGATCACAGAAAATTGCATCCTACTATTTACCATATTTTTCGGAGTATAATATGCACCTTTCCCCCCCCCCAAAAGGGGGTGAAAATTTAGGTGCATCTTATACACTGAATGTAGCCCTGCCCACCCACTGGCTCCTACCCTTTGGCCTCTGCCTCCCAGCAGTTACCTCCTTGCAGCAAACAGCAAGAAAAAACAGCTCCTTTCAGCTTCAGCACAGCCTTATTAGCACAAGTTGATTGGATCGCCTCCCGACTCTCAGCTGTTTTGCTCTCAGCTGTTTTGTGCAGGCCTCTTCTGCTTGCTGCAAGGAAGAAAATTGCTAGAGCGGATTTTTTCCCCCTTGTGCCAATCAAGCTATGCTGAAAACAAAAATGAAAGTAAAGCAGGCTGTTTGCTGCAATGAGGCAAAATTGCTGGGAGGCAGAAAGAGATTTCTTTTTCTTCTTTTCTTCACCAAAAAAGGTAGGTGCGTCTTATACTCTGAAAAATAGGGTACTTAACCTACGCAGAAATTTGGAAGGGGTATGTGGAAGCATTGATTGAAAGTCCCATCAAAGCAATTATATGAATAGAAATCGGATACATCAAGTGGATCAGTTTAATGCAGAACTTTTCGTACCCTTGAATATCACTTTATAAATTCAAAAGATTTTTTTTCCTGCTTCTTGGGATAGTTAGGCTACAGAATGTTGCAATTTCAATATTGACATTGGCATGAATAGCCAGCAAATTAATTTTACCACCAATCTGAATATCAGAATTGTAAGATTATCTGCATATCAGGGAAGAAAAGGAACCCATTTCTTTGGGTTCAATGGATTTTATTGCTTCTTTAATGTGAATAACTATAGACTTTTTACTTGTCTCTCTCAGGCTAATGGAGGGTGAGGTCATTTCTACACTAGTTATTTATAGTATTTTCTAGACTTGACTCAACATCATTATGCCAAAATGGCAATAATGCAGACAGGCGTTATATCATTTCTGATGCCAAAAAGACACTATGGTAGTGCACAGATGATCTTAGAATGTAATGCTGGACCCGCCAACCCAATAAGTTCAAATTCAGATATCAGCACTCTGATAATTCTGACTTATTTGTTTATTTATCATTTGTTTTATTTCTATTGTTGTTGTTTTCTATAGCATGTATGTTTAAGAAGTATTCTTGGCTGAAACCTGACTTTTAATCTACAGACTAGGACAGATTTAAATCTCTTGGCAAAGAATAATGGTTGCTATGGGAAGATTTATAGGTGCTAGCCAGTGGTGGGATTCAAATTTTTTGACTACCGGTTCTGTGAGTGTGGCTTGGTGGGTATGGCATGGCTTGGTGGGCGTGGCTTAGTGGGCGTTGCAGGGGAAGGATACTGTAAAATCTCCATTCCCGCCCCACTTCAGGGGAAGGTTACTGCAAAATCCCCATTTTCTCCTGATCAACTGGGACTCAGGAGGCAGAGAATAGATGGGGGTGGGGCCAGTCAGAGGTGGTATTTGCCAGTTCTCCGAACTACTCAAAATTTCTGCTACCAGTTCTCCAGAACTGGTCAGAACCTGCTGAACACTACCTCTGGTGCTAGCCAAAAATTGACTGCTGTTAAGAATAAGGGAGGTGACAAAACTATTCATTCTGCTTTTTTTAAATTTTATTAGCAGTAATGATCTCTGTCTCCTTCCAATTGTGTTGGCATTACAGCTAGGAAACACTTTGCATGATTGTGTTGCCAACTATTTTTTTTTTTCTTGATACATATGTCTGTGATCATATATGTCGTTTAAGTAAAGTTGCAACTGATTAATTACATTTAGCCTGTACTGATGTGAAAGTGTTACTCTCCAAGAACAAATATCTACTGAAACATTTAAGAAAATAAATATGTTAAGAGAAATGGCACCAAGTAGGTAGAAAGTGCAGTTCAGCAGCAACTTGTCTTAAAAAAGGGGGCTTTAATAACTTATTTCCTAAGTTAGTGTTATGTATTTTATCATCCCACCCCAATTTTCCTCATTAATTACTGCGTTTGCTAGGCTGTGCGAAAGAAATTGTTGTTAAATTATGCATTACTGATTAATGAATCTTGTGCGTTTTGCTACTTCACCACAAGACACAGTGCCACAAGTCAATGAGTAAATTGACTTCTTTGATTGGGGGAAAGACATTATCTATTTTTATTAGTGGCTGGAAGCTACTTATTGACTTTTTATTTGAAAAATGAAAAAAAAAAGAAACCCTTGGGATTTATGGTTTGATGATTAGACAGGATAGATTATAAAAATAAGAGTAATATGATGTGACTTTATATATATATATATATATTTCTTTTTCTTTTTCGTAGGCTTTTATGTGCATATTCTTTCTAGCCAGGTTTTACCTACGTAAACTAAGATGTTACGTAAGCTAAGATGCTATGTAAGCTAAGATGTTATACCAGGGCTGTATAAGATCTTAGCTTACGTAGGTAAAACCTGGCTAGAAAGAATATGCATATATATATATATATATATATATATATATATATATATATATATATATATATATATATATATATATATATACACATACATACACACACACACACACACACACACAGTACATATACATACATGCATATATATATCTGCTGTGAGTAAAATTGGAAGCTACTTCTTTATATCTTTTTTCTTTCCTTTTCCTTTTCCTTTTTCTTTAACTTTCTTTTCTCACACTTTTTTGCTTTTTCTTTGACTTCTTTGTTGTCTTTTTTCTACCTTATTATGTGTTAGTTTGTGTTAGCTTGTATCTTCTGTTTTAAGAGCTTTAATAAAAATTATATACCCCAAAATGCTTGTATTGTAAGTAAATGATAAATGAGCCCATTTAGTTATACTGCATCTGAATAATCTGCAAGGATTTTTATAGCTTTTTGTGGAATAGAATTGTTTAAAATATCCTGTGCTAAAAATCTATGAGAGGTGTAAAGTTGATCATTATAATTTATGGTCCAAAGACCATTGTTTCAAAATGATGTTCTGGGCTTGTACACATTCACCGCCACCGCCCGTTCTCTGCCACCTGTTTGCTGTGGTCCATTTGCCGCCACTACGGCCCATTCACCACCACCACCATGGCCCATTGTAGAACAGCTGTTCGGCGCCACACCAACTCCCCTCCTCCCCCTCGCCACAACATTTGCTGTATAAGACACACCAAAATTTACTCCCAAAAATATGGTAATAAGAAACTTGTGCTGAGAACTTGGAAATTTGAATTTCCGATTGAATGGGCTGCTTTTGAAAATGGCAATTCTCTATTTTTCAGTTCTTCAGATACAGTATAATATCTTGATATGTTAAACGTAATGAATTCATCATAATACACATATCTCCACCATTCGTAGACACCAATATAGCATTTGAGGACTCCAAACTTTTTTTTTTAATTGATTTATATGCCGCCCTTTTCTGGAGACTCAGAGCAGCTTACAGTGCATTAAGCAATAGCCTTCATACTTTTGTATATTTTATACAAAGTCATCTTATTGCACCCACAACTGGGTCCTCATTTTACCTACCTTAGAAAGGATGGAAGGCTGAGTCAACCTTGAGCCTGGTGAGATTTGAACTTACAGTAATTGCAGACAGCTGGTGTTAATCACAATGCTTTTAGTCTGCTGAGCCACCAGGCCCTTTTATACTTTTCTATACTTTTATAAGTATAGAAGTTTTATATACTTCTATACTTTTCTAACTTCTATACTTTTCAGTAGCAGCTCCAACTCTTATTATTAGTGTAACCCTTATTTGCTGTTATGTGCAAAGTGAAGCTATTTCTAATATTTACATACACAAACACATGCATATAGATAGTTAAGATAACTCTGATCGTCCTTTCCCCCAAAAAAGATTGTTGTGGTTTTTTTTAACAAAAAGCTAAATATATGACTGTCGAATAAAAATAATTATGTGACTGTTCTTACTTATACAAGTCAATAGTATTTAGGATACAGTCCAATTCGTTACATAACAATATATAAACCTCACTAAAATCAGAATATTTAAAAAGGGAAAATAGAAAACTGATCACTGTCCTCCACTCCACCCCCCAAAGAGAATATTTCTAATTCAGCATTACGAATTCTACTAGAAGTTACATTCAAATTTTTGAAAAGCTGATCCTTCAAAAAAAAAAAAAAAAAAAAAAAAAAAACATCTTCTGCCTCTGTAGATGGAGGCAATTTTCTTTTTTTCTCACTGTAAGGCTTTAAAAAGCTGTCACATTACCAAAAAAAAAATCTGCACTTGTTAAATAAACTCTTCAGCATCCCTTAAATTTACCGGAAGTCAAGAACAGATTTTATTTTAAATGTAAAAAAAAAAAAAAAGTACTTGGTCTTTAGGCAGATTGCTTCTGCAATAGTTCATTTCCTCTAGCAACAATACAATTTGGCTGCAAGAGAAAGAAAACACATCCAGAGACTTTTTTTTAAAAAAAGTATTTGCTGGGTACAGAACAATAGAAAGCCAGTCAAATTTCAGCAGAGCAGAATTTCCAATTCATCTTAAAAATATAATAAGCAGTAATATTAAAAATGCATTACTATTTTCATCAGATGCTTTCCAACAGACAGAGCAAAGAAGAAGAAAGTACGGCTGTAGAAAGAGAAAGCATGTGGAATGAGTGGTAAGGGATGGATGGGAAGAAGATGCATATGTTACTGTCAATGTGTGCAATTAAGCATTTTATAGAATGCCTAGGAAATCTACAGCAGGCCAAAAATGGGACGGCAAAGTATGAAATGCTTAATATTTCACACATTTCCTGGGTGTTCTATGCCAAAAGGCAAACAGGCAAAGTATAAAACACTCCCACTAAAATGCCATTCTAGTCTTCTTTGTTGCAACATGTAGATCAATACTAATTTCTTTCTCTTTCTTGTTTTTAGTAAGGAAGTCCTGTACATTATTTTACATTTCTTCTTTGATTTTCATAAACGTCTGTAACCCCAACTCTAACCCTTTTCATGACTCTTTTTTCATACTTTGCCTAAATAGTTCTTGTCATTCTGCATAATGCCGAGGTACCGTATACAATGCCTTGGAAAAGTACATATCATTTTGGTCTGTAGAGATTCTCAGTCATCTAGGTCAGTGGTCCCCAACCCCCGGTCCGCGGACCGGTGCCGGGCCGTGGAGTACCTGGCACCGGGCCGCACAGCGGCCGGGGGACATGAACGCTGCAGCGCAAAGGCTCCTGGGCCGTGCGCAATGGGCCGTGCGCAAAAGCTCCTGGGCTGTGCCCCCACCCCTGCGCGCGCTCAGCGGGCCGCGGCGATAAAAAGGTTGGGGACCACTGATCTAGGTCATGGTTGTCCCAAAATTGCTTTTTTCAGGAGGCAACTGGATGAACATCTTTGAATGGTGTGGGACAGAGGTGTTATTCAGCAGGTTTCTGACCAGTTCTGGAGAACCAGTAGCAGGTATTTTGAGTAGTTCAGAGAACCGGTAAATACCACCTCTGACTGGCCCCATCCCCATCTATTCTCTGCCTCCCGAGTCCCAGCTGATCAGGAGGAAATGGGGATTTGGCAGTAACCTTCCCCTGGAGTGGGGAGGGAACCCCACTGCCACGCCCATCAAGCCATGCCCACCAAGACATGCCACGCCCACCAAGACATGCCCACAGAACTGATAGTAAAAAAATTTGAATCCCACCACTGGTGTGGGAGTAGGAATTTATTTCCAGAGGAAAAAAAAATGCAGGCTACAGGAACCAGGAATCCTACTCAGGTAACCCTGAGGACACAGATAAACCTCCAAGTGCTTCAATGGCCCTCTAAAAGGATGCAAATGACCAGCTGTCTGCAAGGAATATAAATCCTTCCATTCTCCACTATCCTGTCAGAGCTGAAGGAGCTTCTTGGATGAGAAGCGAAACGTCTTAAAAGAAAAAAAGAAAAGAAAGGGGAGTGGTTGTCATAGGAGACAACTGTTCGTATTTCTGAAGATTTTGCTCATTGTGTTTCATGCCAGACTGCTTGCCAGAACTTAATTTGCAGCCCTTCAGCTGGGAGCTCACAGCCTTGCAATTATCGCCAGGAATTGATAAGGTCTGTTACTGCAGTTAACTCCTTGCAGGACTGTTGCTTGGACTTTTCGGCGGGAGAATGCCATTAATTCACAAGAGGTAAATAAAGGGATTTTTTGTGACAAGGAGTCTATTTCTTGCTTCTGCTAAGGCTGGGTCAGAACAGTCTCCATGTAGCAACAAAAATACTTATATTCTTTTCTTTGATCAAAGCGGTCAATTTAGCCATTTCTGCCAACTCTGTCTGCCAACGTTTGTTTCAGTGTTTAAATATAAAGGCCATCCTTGTCAAAGGTTCTGCAGCCAAAAGTATTTTGGAGGCGAGGGGGAGAGTGTTTCAAATCTCCCAGGCTAGGTGGCTCAGTAGCTAAGACGCTGAGCTTGTCGATCAGAAAGGTCGGCAGTTCAGAGGTTCAAATCCCTAGTATAGGTCTCCAGCGTGAGCAAGGGGTTAGACTAGATTACCTCCAAGGTCCCTTCCAACTCTGTTATTGTTATCTGTAATCCATGAAGTGCAGAGAAGGTGAGGCTTTGCCATGCTATGCCTGCCATCTTACAGACACTCCTGGCTTCATCTCTTTCCACCTCAAGAGAACTCACAAGCCATCTTCCATGAAAACAGTGGCAGAGTTTGTTATGCATCTCTTAAAGTAATCCTCCCAAAGCTTAGCATTTACTTATGCCCCCAAAAGAGATTCAGCAAGTTATCTTACTCATATCAGAAACAGATGGCCTAGGCAGAGATTGGCTAAGCAAAGTGTGCAGTTTTATTGCAGAAATTAATCCAAATAGTACTGAGTTTATTGTGCTTCCATATTATTTAGGCAAGTTAATCTCAAGAAAAACTGCCCAATTATCTTCCTTACCAGTAGGGAATCTCATTTCAAACTTTATTCTCAGCAGGTTTCAGTATCACAAAGAAATGCCATCCCAGCTTCCAATTTGAAACACAAAGAGTGTTGCAGAGTTGCAAATTTCCAACATTCAAAATTCACAGTACTTAGCATACCTGAACCCAGCTTCAATCTATAACAGATCCCCAATGATGATATTTTAACTACAACTGAATCTAAATATTTATCCTTCTATGTACGTGTGCCCTAAATCAGACACTATCATAGGCTGCATTTCTCTATACGGATAAACATTTGAAGGTGAACTTTCATCTGAATGAAATAATCGAAATAAATTCCCCCAAATAATATAATTTGTTCACTCAAACTCCTATCAAACTATGTATCAGTATCATAAGTCTGATTTACTTTGGTCATGTCATGCTTGCAATGTTTTTTGAGAAATCAGTGATGTTAGGAATGATTAGTAGAACAAGAGGAAGGGACAAGCAAGGAACATGCTGGCTTGATAACATCAACATTAATATAAAGATGAATATCCAACAATTGAAAGAAACTGTTCTTAACAGGGTAACATGAAGAGCTCTTGCCTTTAAAATTGCCAAGAGTTGGACATGACTGAATGGTAAAAGTAACAACAGACTCCTATTAAATATCAATATGATCCCATAAAGCTCTGATAAGTTTCAATGGTGAAAATAATGTGAACATTCTGAAAATCTGAAAGGAAATGAATATTTTCTTACAAGAATGTACATCTTCAACTCTTTCACATTCTTGCAATGGCAATGGCTTTTACCATTTGAATGCACATTAAAAATGGATTTGAAATAACATGTTTTTTACAATCTGGAGCCCTGTGCTTCAAAATATGCTGTCTGATGAATTTCTGAATTGAATAGAATGGAATAGAATAGAATAGAATGGAATGGAATGGAATGGAATGGAATGGAATAAAATAAAATAAAATAAAATAAAATAAAATAAAATAAAATAATAAAATGGAATGGAATGGAATAAGAGAGTTGGAAAGGACCTTGGAGGTTTTCTAGTCCAACCCCCTGCTCAGGCAGGAAACCCTATATCATTTCAGAAAAATGGTATAGGGTTTCTCTTCTTAAAAACTTCCAGTGTTGAAGCATTTACAACTTCTGGAGGCAAGTTGTTCCTCTGATGAATTGTTCTCACTGTCAGGAAGTTTCTCCTTAGTTCTAGGTTGCTTCTCTCGTTGACTAGTTTCCACCCGTTGCTTCTTGTCCTGCCTTCAGGTGCTTTGTAGAATAGCTTGACTCCCTCTTTTTTGTGGCAGCCCCTGAGATATCAGAACATTGCTATCATGTCACAATTCTGTGACATGATTTTGGAGAGGTACGTTAAATGTGCAGGGTCTAGTCAATGTCCTCATCTTATACTCTACTTCTGTTCACTAACCCAAAGCTTTTGTGTCAATTCCTAAAGATTTGGGAAATTTCTGAATGCTATAGATCAGGGGTCCCATCCCCTGGGCCATGGCCCATTACTGGGCCTTGAGCCTTTTGGGACCGGGCCTCGGAAGTGATGGGCAAGCATGTACATATCCCACTCATGCGAGCAATGGGTGAACGCATGTGCTCCATTCACAGGAATGGCAGGTGAATGTGCCTGCTGCTGGTCCAAATGGAGTTGCATGCACATGCTTGCCCACTGGGCATGCAGAACCATCCCCTCCCCCTTCCCCACTGATCCACAAAGCCGAAAACTCTGCTTTAAATATATCCAAGTATCCCTCTAATAAGAAATCTCTGCAATGCTCAGGCAATTACAGTAAGAATAGAATTTGTAAAAGGTAAAGGTAAAGGTTCCCTTCGCACATATGTGCTAGTCGTTACCGACTCTAGGGGGCGGTGCTCATCTCCGTTTCAAAGCCAGCGCTGTCCGAAGATGTCTCCGTGGTCATGTGGCTGGCATGACTAAATGCCAAAGGTGCAAGGAACACTGTTACCTTCCCACCAAAGGTGCTCCCTATTTTTCTACTTGCATTTTTTACGTGCTTTCAAATTGCTAGGTTGGCAGAAGCTTGGACAAGTAATGGAAGCTCACCCCGTTACGTGGCACTAGGGATTAAAACCGCTGAATTGCTGACCTTTGATCAACAAGCTGTGTCTTAGCCACTAAGCCACCGCATCCCTTAGAATTCGGTAATACCAAACTCATATTAAACCATGAGAAAAAGGAGTCAGACAGGAATGCTTTCTTTCTTTTCTTTCTTTCTTTCTTTCTTTCTTTCTTTCTTTCTTTCTTTCTTTCTTTCTTTCTTTCTTTCTTTCTTTTTTTCTTTCTTTCTTTCTTTCTTTCTTTTTTTCTTTCATCTTTCTTTTATATGCCATCCATCTCACTATCAAATGATCCTTCCACCATCTCTACACCATGAATGAATTATACATACCATGGATATGGAAGAACTGAAGCCTGGTTATCAAAATCTGTGGAAAGAATATCAGTGTCCTGAAACCTGCAGAAGACACTATCTTGACTGCAAGAAGGAGAAGAGCTAAGAATATTAATTACAAATGTAAATCAGGACGATGAAAGGACTGAGCTTTCTTTGAACCTCAGGAAAGCAAAGATAATGACTACTGGCAAATTAGAAAAAAAATTAAGATAAACGAGAAGCTAACAGTGCATGAAATGGATGTACCAAATACAAAGCTGCAGGAATGTGTACCTGCACGAACGGTGTAATACTGGGAGAAACAGGGCAGCTTGAGGTGTTTTTCAGTATAAAGGCACCTGCTGTCAGCTACAACTTGATATAAAATTCCATAACTACCATGATACGATCTTTTTTTTTTTGCAAATGTTTTATACAGTTTGTTTAATTCTTGCCTTTTTCTATGTTACAGAAAATTTATTTGTAAATGACAAAACAGATTGCTGTGTAAAAGGACTCTTAACTACAAATTAATTACAGCAGGGGTTCTGTTTTACAACTCATTAAAATCTCCTGAAGTAGGGTTCCTGGAGTTTTGCCTAAGCTATATCTCAGGAATTTTATATTTCCACATTTCTCATTTGCTATAAAAGATAAACCACAAGTTATCTACCAACGATGCTTAAAATTATTACAGTACATCTATCTTGTACTTTCTGTCATTTACTTCTAAATGGATCTCTATCCTTTGTTTATTTTAATTGCTTTGGTTTTAAAATCACCAAGTTATTCTCCTCTCCTTTTTTCTCAGGGTAAAAAAAAAAAAAGGAAAGAAAAAACAGCTATAGTATTTTTGTATATTGCATTCTTTGAGATCGGTGTAAAATATTGAAATACTGAACTGTGTTTTCTAACTCCTATTATCTGAAGTGAACCTATTAATTTGCCATTAAGAGCAGCTGCATCTGACTATTATAACATCATTTCTGTTGATTCATCATAATTGGTCTGCAATGAATAAGGAAAAGAAAATGCAAATGATCTCTTTCTATCAGAATATGGCCTAGAAAGAGCAACTTCTTAAATGAGGAGTATAATTTTCTTAAGCATACAGATCCATACAAACCTAAGCAGAAAAAAAAAAGAACATCCTAAAATGTGTAATTTCCAGTTTCAATATTGTTTTAAGAAACCATAGAAATAATTGTCTAATCCACTTCCTGGATGCCTTTGCGTTCTCCTGAAAATACTAAGATCAGGTATTGTTCTTGTGCACCAGAACAATCTTCTGACCATCCCAGCTACACATCCCTCCCAAGTTCTGTAAATTTTAGTAAACTCAGTATATTGATTCAGATCTTGTGTCCTTAAAATAGAATGGTTTCAGTTTTACACATATCAGCTAATGAAAAAGGCAACCATGCTCTACCTTGCTACAAATAATATGTGTCAGGCAGAGGTGGAATTCATATAATTTACCTACCGGCTGGCCCAGCACCGAAAATGTGAGTGTGCGTGGTGCGGGTGCTCATTTTGCTTGCACGCGCCACCTCTGCACATGCACCCAGGCCCCAAAACATGCCTAAATAGGATAGCATAGAGCCGGGGTGGGTAGGTGCACCCACCCACGATTTCTGCTACTGGTTTGTCTGAACTGGTCCGAACCGGCTGAATATCACCTTTGAAGTGGTGGGATTCAGCCAGTTCACACCACTTCGGGAGAACCGCTTGTTAACTTCCTGAGCAGTTTG
Organism: Pantherophis guttatus; assembly: GCF_059756535.1. Taxonomy (NCBI): domain Eukaryota; kingdom Metazoa; phylum Chordata; class Lepidosauria; order Squamata; family Colubridae; genus Pantherophis; species Pantherophis guttatus. The sequence continues at coordinate 114,459,852 of NC_142067.1, read as the reverse complement.
GCAAACTGGTTGTTGGAAGAAATCATTAGGGCAGAGAACCAGTTGTTGAATTACTTAAATCCCACCACTGCACCTCTGGTGTCAGGAATCTATAATTCATATTTCATTTCTCCAATATATCCATTACTACGTGTTATTTCATAAGTATCCATTCTTTTCTAAATTCCTTTTAGGATGACTGGAAAAAAAAATCTTATTATTATATTGGGATCATACCAGATGCTTTTGCCTTTAATCTTGTGTCAGTAATATATCCCACCCATGCACCATTCTAACTACATCACAAAGATGTTACAGTATCTATTTTTAATGGTAAATTTTCATGATACTGTGTTTGTTTCATCTCATCTCTGGTATGGAGGTAACGTTATGTTTCATTGCCCAGTTTAAATGTAGTGTTTCTCCACTTGTCCCAACACAATTTGGACTCAACAGACACTATTACTTCAATAATGTGGTGGGTGACTAAAATTAGGAATTTATTTATTTATTTATTTAGTCAAGCATATATAAGATAACAGGTAAAAGTATAAACATAATTTGAATACATGAAAAGAGTAAGTAAAACGGAATATTAGGACAGGGACGGTAGGCACGCTGGTGCACTTATGCACGCCCCTTACAGATCTCTTAGGAATGGAGTGAGGTCAATAGTAGACAGTTTAAGGTTAAAGTTTTGGGGGTTTGGGGAAGAAACCACAGAATCAGGTAGTGCATTCCAGGCATTGACCACTCTGTTACTAAAGTCATATTTTCTACAATAGAGTTTGAGCAGTTTACCTTCAGTTTGTATCTATTATTTGCTCATGTATTGTTGTGGTTGAAGCTGAAGTAGTCATTGACAGGTAGAACATTGTGGCAGATAATTTTATGTACTATGCTTAGGTCAGACTGAAGTCGGCATAGTTCTAAGTTGTCTAAGCCCAAAATTTGGAATCTGGTTGCATAAGGTATTTTATTGTGGGTAGAGGAATGGAGGACTCTTCTCGTAAAATATCTCTGGACTCTCTCGATTGTATTTATGTCCAATATGCAGTGTGGGTTCCAGACAGATGAGTTGTATTCAAGAATTGGTCTAGCAAATGTTTTGTATGCTATAGTTAATAGTGCAAAATTACCAGAGAAGAAGCTATGCCTTTTTGTTGTTACAGTGGGCTCTGGCACTTAGATCTTTAGAAATGAGTACTCCAAGGTCCTTGACAGAGTGAGGGTCATCTACAAGATCATGTCCATCTAATTTCTATTTCATGTTTTGATATATATATATATATATATTTTTGCCAATGTGCAAGACAGAGCATTTGTTGGTTGAGATTTGAATGTTACCTTCAGTATACTCAGCCTTCTTCAGAGGATTAAAACGTATCTACTGTTTTCCCCTGCCCATATAGCAGTTTGAAAGCATGCAAATGCGAGTACATTAATAGGTACCACTTTGGTGGGAAGGTAACAGCATTCTGTGTGCTTTTAGCCATGCTGGCCACATGGCCACAGAAAATCTGTTTGGATAAACATTGTCTCCTTCAGCCAAAAAACAGAAATGAGCATCTTACTCTAGAGTTGGGCATGACTGGATCTGGAAACCTTTACCTTTTTACCTGCTGTTTTCTTGAGAGATCATTAGTCCTGTGCTGCACAGAAGACTGGAAATGACACATGCTTTATAAATGCCCAATGCACATTTGAAGCAGCCCTCCACATGAATATAATATTTACAGTTTTCATTACTTTATTTGCACCATTTTAACTACATTGCCAGTAATTTCCATGTGCTGCCAGCCATGGCCTGTCACTGCCAGCACTGATCACTCCCTTCACTCACCCTGCACTGAGTGACAAGTTGTTAACTAATAGGAAGAACAAAACCAAATAATTATATGACAGTCATTGACTAGCAGGAAGAAAGGAGAAAATAAAATATACTTTTCAAATATCCAGAACATCAAAAATGAATAAGGATGTGTGACACATACATACATACATACCAGGGGTGAAATCCAGGAGGTTCTGACAGGTTCTGGAGAACTGATAGCGGAAATTTTGAGCAGTTTGGAGAATCGGCAAATGCCAGCTCTGGCTGGTCCCAGAGTAGGGTGGGAATGGAAATTTTGCAATATCCTTCCCCTGCAATATCCTCCCCCTCCAGGAGTGGAGAGGGAATGGGGATTTTGCAGTATCCTTCCCCTGCCACGCCCACCGAGCCACGCCCACAGAACCGGTAGTAAAAAAAATTGGATTTCACCACTGATACATGCATACATACACACATACACATACGCATACTCATATACATTAAAAGGCTTCATTCTTATTAGTTAAAACTAACCTAAAATATTAGCATTATAGAGTTCCTGAAAAATTTGATGGTCGCAATAGAGTACTTGATGTAAAAAATGACAGGTAGGTAATGTTGAGGCAAAACCATTCCCTACTCAACAAATTCAGTTGGTCTTAATTGTTCTTTGTCTCATTTTGTATGCCACCACAAAGAACCGTATGTGTTATATGTTATTTCAGGTTTAATATCAAAAAGTAAGAGTTACTTGTATTGCTGGTCATTATATCATGTTTTATCAGTCAGGTGTAGGCCAGTGGTGAAATCCAAATTTTTTTACTACTGGTTCTGTGGGTGTGGCTTGGTGGGTGTGGCTTGGTGGGCGTGGCAGGGAAAGGATAGTGCAAAATCTCCATTCCCTCCCCACTCCTGGAGGAAGGATATTGCAAAAATCCATTCCCACCCCACTCTGGGACAAGCCAGAGGTGGTATTTATCAGTTCTCCGAACTACTCAAAATTTCCACTACCGGTTCTCTGAACTGCTCAAAATTTCCACTATCGGTTCTCCAGAACCTGTCAAAACTTGCTGGATTTCACCACTGATGTAGGGCAATTAGAGCATCATGAGTTGCCATGGGGGAGAGAGGGAGGGAGGGAGAGGGGAGAGAGAGAAGTTTTGCAGTAATGAACTGTCAACTGAACACCTTGAAAATGACTAAAGTCTCTAGAAAGATCAACATTAGCAAACCCCTTCCATCCCATGTGTTTAGAAAACAATTATTTTTTTCCCCCTATTGACAGGTGTCAGTCTGTGAGAAAGAAAATAATGCAAAGGAAATCCATCATTTGCTTTCTTTAACTTGTGCACTAAATCTATAAACACAGCCTACTTCATCAGTGTCATTATTGAGGAAGAATCAAATTTTATCTATCAGGCTAATAGAAAATATGCCAGCATCCCTTTTGGCTTATTTAAGGATGTTTTGATTGTGATGTGGTAAATTTCCTGCATATTTTCCTCTCTCATTAAACTAAATTTGCCGTAAAAATCCAGATTTGCCTTAAAAATTAGTTCAGAGAATGAATGATATTTTTGCTTTTAATCACATCAAGTATGCATGAGATGATCTAATTTTCAAAGTCTTTTCTGCAGTTGTCTATAACTCCTCTCACTTCCTAATTCTCCAATAAATCCCAAGGGAATAGACCAGTGGTGGGTTGCCCCGGTTCGGACTGGTTCGCAAGAACCGGTAGTAAAACCAGTGGGAGGCCCCATCCACTGCCCCGGATGTCGTCATTGGTAAGGAATGCATGCGAGTGAAGCGAGTGCACATGCGTGATCCCGTTGTGAACCGGTAGTAAAGGTAAATAGAACCCACCCCTGGAAAAGACAAAACAAAACAAAACCCAACTGTTGGATGAAATATCCACACTGGTTCAATTCCAACCTGGGAGAAAGACACTGGAAACACAGAGGCTGATTGGAAAGATGGTTTATTGATAAAGCAGAACCACATATGATTCTGGGCAGCTGACAAAATGGAGTTGAGAGTGGGTGGGTTTTTATACCTTCTTTGGGCTTTGTATTTGAGATTCCTGTTCCTGTGCAAGAACATGTCCTTATTCTATTGGCTGTTGTCAGATTCCTATGGGGTCATGTAGGGGTTATGTAGAGGTCATAGCTGGCTCTATAGGCAAAAGAGGAAATGCAAATCCTAGGTGCTTGTCTGAGCTAATTTTGTCAACCTTTTGTTTGTTGCTCATCTGAGTTTCTGTCTTGACCACAGTCTTTCTGACTGGATTACCAAATCTGCATTTTTAAAAGCTGACCTCCTCAGTTTCTGCCTGGGGCAGGGAAACGGGCTGGTTTCTGAATAGCCTTGCAAAATCTTTCTTAATGGGCACAAAATATTTATTTATTTATTATTTATTATTTATTATTCGAATTTCTATACCGCCCTTCTCCTTTCGGACTCAGGGCGGTGAACAGCCAAAATAAAAACATTTATACATAAATACAATTAAAAATAGATTTAAAATAATTAAATTTGGCCCATAGTTTAAAATTTATCAATTTAAAATCCATATCAAAATTTAAAACCAACCATAAAATCATAAAATCAAGAGAGACCGGCTAACTGAAAGAGATGAGTTTTTAGGGCCCGACGAAAGGTCCGGAGGTCGGAGATCACTCGTATCTCTGGGGGTAGATTGTTCCAAAGGGTAGGTGCCACCACAGAGAAGGCTCTCCTCCTGGGGGTCGCCAGCCGGCATTGTCTAGCCGACGGCACCCTGAGGAGGCCCTCTCTGTGGGAGCGAACTGGCCGGTGGGAGGCTATTGGTGGCAGAAGGCGGTCCTGTAAGTACCCTGGCCCTAAGCCATGGAGCACTTTAAAGGTGATCACCAACACCTTGAAGCGCACCCAGAAGTCCACCGGAAGCCAATGCAGCTCGTGCAGGAGAGGAGTCACATGGGAGCGCCCAGTCGCTCCCATAATCCCCCGCGTGGCTGCATTCTGCACCAGTTGGAGCCTCCGGGTGTACCCCAAGGGGAGCCCCATGTAGAGAGCGTTACAATAGTCCAGACGAGAAGTGACGAGTGCTTGAGTGACTGTGCGTAGGGAGTCCCGATCCAGAAAGGGGCGCAACCTGCATATCAGGCGAACCTGATAAAAAGCCCCCCTGGCCACGGCCATCATATGCCCTTCTAAGGACAGCCGTGCATCCAGGAGGACGCCCAAGTTGCGGGCCCTTTCCGTGGGGGCCAATGATTCACCCCCAATAACCAGCGATGGCGTCAGCTGGCTATACCGGGACGCCGGCAGCCACAGCCACTCGGTCTTGGAAGGGTTGAGTCGAAGCCTGTTTCTCCCCATCCAGACCCGCACGGCCTCCAGGCACTGGGACATCACTTCCAAGGCATCGTTGGGATGGTCTGGGGTGGAGATGTACAGCTGAGTATCATCAGCGTACTGATGGTACTCCACCCCAAAACCACAGATGATCTCACCCAGCGGCTTCACATAAATGTTGAACAGGAGGGGCGAGAGGACCGACCCTTGTGGCACCCCACAAACAAGGTGCCTTGGGGTCGACCGCTGCCCCCCTGTCAACACGGATTGCGACCGGTCGGACAGATAGGAGGAGAACCACCGCAATACGGTGCCCCCCACTCCCAGTCCCTCCAGTCGGCGCAACATGATACCATGGTCGATGGTATCAAAAGCCGCTGAGAGGTCTAACAGGACCAGGATAGAGGAGTAACCCCTATCCCGAGCCCTCCAGAGATCATCCACCAACGCGACCAATGCCGTTTCCATGCTGTACCCAGGTCTGAAACCGGACTGGAGCGGATCCAAATAGACAGCTTCATCCAGGTACTGTGGAAGCTGTCGCGCCACCACACTCTCACAAAATATAATGGGCACAAAATATCTGCTGGAGGCTATTAAGAAAGACTGGGTCTGCTTTCTATCATTAAGAGCATGTTTCTCCATTTCTCCTTTAGGGAAATATAATATTTTGTCTCTTTAATATTTCCCAAATATTTCATTCTTCTGGGGATGGGGGGGAGTAGGTTCTGACTTTCTACACCATCATGTTAGAATCTTTTCTATTGGAGTTTTCATTACCTTTGAGTAAAAGATAGAGAACTTCTTTATTCCCTGAAAAAATAAAATACAACCTGAGACACCATCTACCTCTTTAGGTGTTCATAAACTTAGTTGGCCGTTTCAAAAGACCAATTTTAACTAACTCCATTTTTTCATGATATAGCAAGCATTCATCAGTTTTTGTTATTCAGATTAATTTTCTTTAACAACATCAAACATAGTATGTAAGACAATCTAGATCCTTTCATAGACTGTTAAAACTTTCCAGTTAGAACTTTCTGGATAGTATAAGGTTAATTCCATCCTTGCCTTTCCCCATTTAAAGCAACATTTTGTAGCATACAACATGCTACTTTTTGTCCCATAATGTTTTATATTATAATGATTAAACCTCACAAAGTTGTGAAATCTGATGATTCTGCATGTCGTTGGTGAAGATGATAGAAATGGCCAAATTGACTTTTTTGATTAGAGAAAAGATAATATCTGAATTTATTGCTCAATGGAAAATCCTTATGGATTTTTTGCATAAAACAGAAAGGGGAAAAAAAGAACTTTTGCTCTAAGGTTTTGGTGATTAGTTATGATTAGATAGAACAAATTACAGAAAGAGGACAGTCATGCTGTAACTTAGAGAAAAAGATAAATTTTTAATTGTATTTATAACAGGAATAAAGAAAATCACTTCTTTATATTTTTTATTGCCTGTTTTTCTTCTATCTTTATTTTGTGCTTTAACTTTGTCTGTTATACCATGATTCTTTTTTCTTTCTCATTCTATTATAGTTTGAATCAATTTTTGCTCTTGTTTTTAAAACTTTCAATAAAATTATACTAAAAAGAAAGAAAGAAAGAAGGAAGAAAGGAGGGAAGGAGGGAAGGAAGGAAGGAAGGAAGAAAGGAAGGAAGGAAGAAAGGAAGAAAGAAAGAAAGAAAGAAAGAAAGAAAGAAAGAAAGAAAGAAAGAAAGAAAGAAAAAGTCACCAGACCTAAGTTCAAAAGTGAAATGTTTTAGAAGCTAATTTAGTTTTTTTCTGTATCACTTTGTTCCAGAGGTGGGTTTTAGCAGGTTCTGACCAGTTCTGGAGAACCAGTAGCGGAAATTTTGAGTAGTTCGGAGAACCGATAGTAAAAATTCTGTCTATTCTCTGCCTCCCAAGTCCCAGCTGATTGGAAGGAAATGGAGATTTTACAGTATCCTTCCCCTGCCACACCCACCAAGCCACGCCCACCAAGCCATGCCACATCCACCAAGCCACACCCACAGAACCGGTAGTAAAAAATTTTGAAACTCACCACTGCTTTGTTCATACTGACGAAATGCTTTTATATTTTTGATTATGATGCTTATGGACTGCAATGAACTGAAGCTGTTTTTCCCCGTTTTGGTTGAATGTGGCAATAAGAAAAGCAAATACCAAGGTGTCTCTTTCTACAGGTGGAGTGAAAATGCTCCTTACTTCCATATATATGATCTTCAGTTCTGACTTGCTATATCTATGATATTTAAACTATGGGTCTGTCGTGAAGCAGTTCTATAGAAGGGGAAAACGGCAAATAACAAAACAATGAACTTTGGAGATGTGCTATTTAACAGATTTCAGCTTCTGAAAATTTTCCTTGTACTCAGTTTGCTTAACTTGTCTTTCATAGATTTGTCCGCTCAACATGGAAATTAAAGCCATGCTAGAAAAGCAACTCAATAGTTAAAGCACATATCACTTTTATTGTAAGATTAAAGCCGAAGAGCCAGCACTGTCCAAAGACGTCTCCGTGGTCATGTGGCTGGCATGACTAAATGCCAAAGGTGCATGGAACGCTGTTCCCTTCCCACCAAAGGTGGTCCCTATTTTTCTACTTGCATTTTTTACGTGCTTTCGAACTTCTAGGTTGGCAGAAGCTGGGACAAGTAATGGGAGCTCACCCCGTTATGGTGCACTAGGGATTCAAACCGCTGAACTGCCGACCTTTTGATCAACAAGCTCAGCATCTTAGCCACTGAGCCACCACACCCCTTTACCTTGTTAGTATACTTTCCAGAAAACTAGAGAGGATCCCTTCTGAGATACTTCCAATTCCTCCTTTACTTCTGTGAGCTGAAATATCTTTTTCATGACAGTTGTCGCTAAGCTGTGCTTCTTCTTCCTGCCTCCTAAGGTCATTCTCACAGCCTTTTACATGACCAAGTAAACCTTGTCAATTCAGAGAGGGCCACAATACACAAAAATAAGTGTTTGTTTACATTTCATGGTATTAATGAGGAATCAAGTTTCATCAGATTTCTAAGCAGTGGCTAAATATGAGATTAGAAGTCTCCAGTTCAGTTCCTTATTCTTCATCTGACTTTGAGTTGGTCACAATTCCTTAACCCACCTGACTCAAAGAGTTAATGTAATGTTGAATTGAAGAGAAGAATACACTAATAATAAGGACTCTAAAAATATTCTTATTATGCAAATCAATGAAAAGGAATGTCTGACGATACAAATCTCAGTCCTTCACATCTTTGTTCATGATGATGGAACAAGAGCCCAAGATGGCAGTTGTGACCATGTCTTCGGTGGAGTGGAGTTTTAAGTGCATGATTGGACCTACCGTCTCAATTCATTGCTCCCTCAACCTATAGATGCCTCTGTTTCTTTGAGGAGACCCTCTACAGCTCGTCATGTACTATGACAGGGGTGCAAAAAATACAATTTAGAAGCTAAGTGCAGCCCATTAGAATCTTGAGTAAAGGATGATTAGTATCATCCTTTAGTATCATCCTTTAGTGTCAACATTTTCACTTTGGAGGAAGAAAATTTTAAAGCTTGTAGAGTTCTTCTGGGGCAAGACATTCTACAAGGCTTATGATGCATATTTCATTTTTTAAAAACCCTGTCCCAACACATGCCCCACAAAAGAGGTATTTAAGAGGTATTTTGTTATATAGCAGTGATGGCGAACCTTTTCAGCATCGAGTGCCAAAAAGGGAGCGTGCGTGCATGTGCATGTCTGGGCCGCAACCCAGAAGAGGAGCTGCCCAGGGAGCATGCACACGCCCAAAAATGTATTCCAGTTTCAAAAATATATTCCGTGTCGCCTGGCATGCGTGACGGCCAGCTAGCCTTCCAGGTTTCTGGTGTGCATGCGCGGTGCGATGATCAGCTGGCTGGGGCACATGCTCATGCAGGAAAACAGAAAACGAACTCTTCCAGTTTCCGGCACTGCGAAAGGCACACATGAAAAGACCAGTTGATAATTGTGCATGCATGTGCGCCAGAAACCCGGAAGAGGAATGGGCGAGGCTGCGCGTGCTAGGCAACATGACTCTGCATGCCATTTTGGACATGTGTGCCATAGGTTCACCATCATGGGTATATAGCCGTGTTGGTGAACCTATGGCATGCGTGCTGGAAGTGGCACACAGAGCCATTTTTCCGGGCACGCGAACCGTCACCGAGCTCACCTGAAATTGCGCATGTGCACATGCCCCAGCTGGTGTTCAGGCCTCTGGTGTGCATGTGCGCAATTCAGGGGATCCAGCTGGTCTTTGGAGCTTTCCTGCACATGTGTGCGTGTTTGCGCATGCACGCAAGATGACTGGTGTGCAGTGCGTGCATACGCAGACAGCACTTGCGTGTGTGCATTGCACGCATATGGTGAGATATGGTGAGGCAGGATGAAGTTCATCATTCTTAAAAGATATAAGGCTTGCTAAGTTTTTATTGCTTCAATTTTGCTACATAACTTCTCAGTAACAGAAACCAGATATGTTAGCTTCCCTTGCAAATTTGCCTCCTCTAATCTCATTCTCACTCACTAGCTTTCAAATGCTGACATGAGTAATTTTGAACTAGACGTGATCAGGGAAAACAGTGATGATAACCAGCCTTGGCTGTTGTCAGTATTGAAACTGATAAATCGCAGATGCATTCAGCATACTAGCTGGAAAAGTTTCTTGTGAATATTCTACTAAACCAGAGAGAATAGAGCTCAATCTGATTATCTGAAAATAGTAGGCTACCAACTTCCTGATTCTTTTGGGGTGATTTGGAAAACCGCTTGTGTGTTACATTGCATTTACAGGCCAATTTCAAATGAACTTCTTTTAACTACTTGCTTGGGAAAATTCAAGATTGGTAGCTTGTGGCTATTTAAGTTGACATCCAGGAGCATCTCTAGAGCCACAAGTTGTAGTTCAACAATATTGGAGGTGCTACATCATCACATAGCTCAAGAAGCTTAACCATTTAAATTTACTTTTTCTAATCTTGTTTGAATCAGGGATTTTTAATTCCTTGGTTAACCTCATAGTAGTCCAAGTAATAAAATTTGATTATTATTTGTTTTGCCAATTTTAAGATGTGCCACAACCTGAAATACCAAGTTTTGTGTAAGTGATGCAACATAGGTCAATCACTGATGCTCAAAGGATCTATAAAGTATAATGGTATTGTTCTGTATGATTTATGCAAGACTACTATAGGAAGTTCATGAATAAGTAAAGCTTAATTTGGAAACTCCAGCTCATTCTAATTTCTTTCATATGCCTCCAAATCTTCCTGTTGCTTTTTGTGGAGTAGGTACCAAACTTCTTGACTTCAATGTCACTAAAATGCATTTGGCTTATTTCCCTGTAGATCAATAATAGTAATAACACTTAGACTATATACTGCTCCTTGGTGCTTTATAGCACTCCCTGGGTGCTTTACAATGTCAGTATATTGCCTCCAACAATCTGGGTCCTTATTTTACCAACCTCAGAAGGATGGAAAGCTGAGTCAACCTTGAGTTGGTCAGGATCAAACTCCTGGCAGTGAGCAGTGAGTTAGTCTGCAATACTACATTCTAATCACTATACCACCACGGCTCCTAATAGATCTATTTAATAGATATAACCAATTTAATTTCTTTCATTTCACAAAGTGAAAAATTTGAAGTGAGCAGAGTACATTCCAGAGGTGGGTTTCAGCAGGTTCTGACCAGTTCTGGAGAACCGGTAGTGGAAATTTTGAGTAGTTCTGAGAACCAGTAGTAAAAATTCTGACTTGCCCCACCCCCATCTATTCTCTGCCTCCCGAGTCCCAGCTGATCCGGAGGAAATGGGGATTTTTCAGTAACCTTCTCCTGGAGTGGGGAGGGAATGGAGATTTTACAGTATCCTTCCCCTGCCACACCCAGCAAGCCATGCCTACCAAGCCATGCCATGCCCACCAAGCCACAGTCACAGAACTGGTAGTAAAAAATTTTTGAAACCCACCACTGGTATCCAGTTTACTTAGGATGGGAAATGATCAGGTAGTAAAAGTATACCAGGAGGTTTTGTTAAGCATCCTATAATTCCCTTAGATCAATTCAAGTTTCTATTTGATTTGAAATGTGTACATTCTGTTTGATTTGAAACGTGTACATTTTCCATAAGGATATAGTCTCAGGAACGTTCATGGAATATTATTCTATAATATTCAGTTTTGACAGGAACACTTTAAGGTGTATATTTACATACTGTATATGCATACTATTTAATTCTGAATAGTTCCCTTTCCACATTAATCTAGTCATCTTATTTAAATGGGGATTGAGATTCTTCCTAGGTATGTCTGCTTATAGTATAAAACTAATGCAATTAAGGTAATAGGAATTAAGTTCCATTAGATTCTAAAAAATTGATCCTTTTTGTCCTGTCTCATACTAAGGCTAAAGCATTATGTGCTGTCTGCATTTGTCTTAGCTTCCAATAGACACTTACACTTGATATTTTACTTTATTTGTGAATGAGGCCACAGAGTTTTGGTCAAAAATCTCATCGTATTATATGCGAACTAGTACAAAGTATCACTTATGTGATTCTTAATCTGATCTAATCTAATCTAATCTAATCTAATCTAATCTAATCTACCTAATATTTTAAGGTTTTAATGGATAAACCAAAAAAAAAAAATGTTGAGTTAAACTTTAAACACAAAACCAGCTGGGTAATTTAACAGAGTTGGAAGGACCTTGGAGGTCTTCCAGTCCCGTTTTAGGCAGGAAACTCTGTAACATTTCAGATAAATGGCTGTCCAATCTCTTCTTTAAAAAGATGGTGGGTTTTTTTTTCCTGCCCTGTGTCCCTTCACTGTTAAACTCAGCCACAGGCTATTGGGATTAGTGTTCAACAGTGAAAGGACACAGGGCAGGGAAAAAAAACAACAACATAATCCCGCAGAAAGCACAGCTCCACAACACAGTCTAAGAAGGCTCCAAACTCATTTGCACTACTCAGGAGACCCTGAGGACACAGACAAACCTCAAAGTGGCCTCAACAACTCTCTAAAAGGATGCAAATGACCAGCTGTCTGCAAGGAATATAAACCCTTCCATTCCCCACCATCCAGTCAGAGCTGAAGAAGCTTCTTGGATGTGAAGCGAAACGTCTTCAAAGAAAAACAAGGAAGTCCAGTTGCCTCTTGAAAAAGCACCTTTGGGACAACCATGACCTGGATGACTGAGAATCTCCAGGGGCATTTATTCCAAGTGTGATTTTACCAAGGTCTTTCAAAGTGGTACTAAGACTTCATGTGATCTTGATTCTATCCCTCTGTTAATGAAACCTAGAATTACATGGGTTTTTTTTTATGGGTGGTTGCTGCATACTGTTGGCTTATACTTAAGTGATTGTCCACTAGGACTCCAAGGTCCCTATCGTAGTTACTGCTATTAATAATCGTAAGTTTATTTGTCAAGCATATATAAGATAACAGGTAAAAGTATAAACATAATTTGAATACATGAAAAGAGTAAGTAAAAAGGAATATAAGGACAGGGACGGTAGGCACGCTGGTGCACTTATGCATGCCCCTTACAGACCTCTTAGGAATGGGGTGAGGTCAACAGTAGACAGTTTAAGGTTAAAGTTTTGGGGGTTTGGGGAAGAAACTACAAAATTAGGTAGTGCATTCCAGGCATTGACCACTCTGTTACTGAAGTCATATTTTTTGTAATCGAGTTTGGAACGGTTTACCTTGAGTTTGTATCTATTATTTGCTCGGGTATTGTTGTGGTTGAAACTGAAGTAGTCATTGACAGGAAGGACATTGTGGCAGATAATTTTATGTACTAGGCTTAGGTCAGACTGAAGTTGGCGTACTTCTAAGCTGTCTAAGGCCAAAATTTGGAGACTGGTGGCATTGAGCCAGGTTTCATCTCATCTGTACCTGTACATTTGGTTTTTCTTGCCTAAATGTAAAACCTTACTCTTCTCTGAATTTCATTTTGTTGGATAGTGCCCAGTGTTCAAGCCTTGCTGAGATGCATCTGGAACTTTAGCTTATCTTCTGGGGTGTTGGCTATTCCTGCCAGATTGGTTTAGGGTCAGTGAGTTACAGTCTTTCTTAGCCCTAGGAAGGAGGAATTAGTAAGCCCCTTCTGAAAATATTGCCGCTTTCAGAGACTTACTGAAGCAGTCATCAAGAGTCAAAACTGACATGGAAGCACACATTTCTTGTCTTTTTTGTTTCATAACACTTATTCTAAGCATACCTTTATTTCAAGAATTACATTTTCTACATATATATAAAAAAAGTTTATATTCTTGGTCTTCAAAAAAGCTGAGAAATGCCACTGCAGTATTTCTTCCAGCATTTCTGTAAATTGGAAATTGACACATAAAACAACTAAAGATCCCTCTCCATGGCTGAAATCATAAATTATGAGTTGTTCGTAAACAAAGGTTAAACACAAGGGGATAGAGACTATATTTTATTTCGTGGTAGAATATTTAGTGTTAAAATGTTGGTGGGTAGTTCCCCCGTAATAAAACTAGTCTGACATTATTTACAAGGACGATGCTACTATATCTCTCAATAACTAATAAAATGCTTCTGCTGAGGAAAATGAAGTACCTGTATAAGAACGGTCCCTGTATAACAAGATTATTCCTATGATAGTTAGCATTTTTTTAGGTTCAGTCAACTCTGTATCAAATGATAGGCACATTTTAGTACACATGATTTGAGATGATGCAATGCAATATCTCGGCAACAGGTTTTTACCAGTGGTGAAATGTAAAATTTGTTACTACTGGTTCTGTGGGCGTGGCTTGGTGGGGGATTAATGTGACTGGGTGGGCATGGGCCAACTATTTTTTTTAAACTTTTAAAACCATTTTTTCTAAAACCTCTTCGGCCAAAGAGATTGTAAAAAAAATGCTTTTAAAAGCCTCTGATGATCAGGCAACTCAGCTGGGATCGTCAGAGTCTTTTAAAAGCATTTTTTCTACAACCTCTTCAGCCAAAGAGGTTGTAAAAAAATTCTTTTAAAAGGCTCTGACGATCCCAGCTGAGTTGCCTGATCATCAGAGGCTTTTTTTTCTTTTAAAAACATTTTTTCTACAACCTCTTCAGCTGAAGAGGTTGTAGAAAAAATGCTTTTAAAAGCCTCTGATGATGCCAGCTGAGCTGCGCGATCATCAGAGGCTTTTTTTTTAACTTTTAAAAGCATTTTTTCAGCCGAAGAGGTTGTAGAAAAAAGGCTTTTAAAAATAAAATAAAAAGCCTATGATGATTGCACGGCTCAGCTGGGCATGGGGGGGGGGGGCAGGGATTTTTACTACCGGTTCTCCAAACTAGCCGCCACCATCGCTACCGGATTGGGTGATCCGGTCCGAACAGGGAGAATTTCACCCCTGGTTTTCACTCACTTTAAGTGCTTCAAACCGTAGTGATTACCTATTTCATGTCTTAATTTTTTTTTTAAAAAAAAATATGTTTGCAGTTTTGGTTTTTGTTTCTTCACAATTTCATTAGTACTGTATATAAATTGTGTAGTTACCATGTGTTTTAGAACATATTAGAAATCTTAGACAGAATATGGCAGCTTGGAATTCATTTTACCAAGATTGAGGCGAGATGACATATCTTGGTTCTGTTTCCGATTTAATATCTTTAATAGAACTGCAGTGCACTTTGGGACTCAGCAGAGTGAACATCATGCCATAAACCCAGAAAAGGCTACTTGTATCAAAACACACAATCTCATTTGGCGTTTACTCAATTGGGTCTTTTTTGGTAACAGCACAATGATGATACCATAAGATATCAATCCAGTCAAGTCTTGGACTTTGCTTGAATCAGAGGAATTTTATTGGCTACATATCTTCTTAGCCATCCTTCTCTAGGAAGTTTGGGACAACAACGGCTGAAATAAAGATATGGAAGTAATTTTTATTCAGTATATTTATTATTTCCGTATAAGTCCAAACTTTGCCATGTATTCATATCCAGTTAGATTCACTACATTTTGACACTGATATTGAGCAGGAAGACACTGTTGGAAGAAAGAAAAAAACCTGTCAGGACCTCTCATCACCACTCTGCATATGAGTTCTACAAGATTGCTAGATGAACAGCATCCAAATAATACCTGTTTATTTCAATACCGTATTTTTTGGAGTATAAGTCGCCCTGGACTATAAGACGCACCTACCTTTTTTTGGGAGGAAAACAAGAAAAAAAAATCTGCTTCTGTCTCCCAGCAATTTGCCTCCTTGCAGCAAACAGCCTGTTTCAGTTTCAGTTTCAGTTTCAGCACAGCCTGATTAGCACAAGAAAAAAAATCTGCCTCTGCCGCCCAGCAATTTGCCTCCTTGTAGCAAACAGCCCTTTTCAATTTCAGCTTCAGCACAGCCTGATTAGCACAAGCAGCTGATTGTCAGTTGGATCAGCCTCCCGAAGATCAGCTGTTTCAGGCTGCAGGGATTGCCATAGCCTATTACCGCCTTTGCACACCTCATTTTCTGGGAGGACGGTGGGTAGGCGGCGCTACATTTGGTGTATAAGATGCATCCAAATTTTCACCCTTTTTTATGGGGGGAAAAAGTGTGTTTTATACTCCGAAAAATATGGTAGTTTTGCAGAGATACTGTAACTGATGCTAGTTAATTTTCCAGTCACTAGAGTGCAATTTATCCATGATACAAGGTTAATTCTTATATCTCAATGCCATCAGATCATCTATTGAATGCTCTGATTTGTTGACTGATTCCCACCTTGCACCCACTTCCCCACCACTCAGTCAGAACTGAAGAAGCTTCTTGGATGAGAAATGAAACAACAAGTAAACAAGCCCAATTGCCTTTTGGAAAAGCACATTTAGGAAAATATCTTTGCTTGTTTCTAGGTGTTTGCTGATCTGTTGCTTGATTATCTTTTCTACAATCTTCCCCAGGTATCAATATCAGTGGCAAGGCTCCAAGCGTCAAGCTTCCAATTCATTAGAATCGGAACATTGACAAACAGGTTAATTGTCCATAGTTTCGGGATCCTTTTTTTTTTCTTTTTAAAGAAAGAAGCACATCAGCTCTTTTTCAATGCTCTGGTTCCCTAGTGGGATCTTTGAAAAATATATAACAGATTAACAGAGTTGGAAGGTACCTTATAGGTCATCTAGTCCAACCCCCCCAATCAAGCATGAGACCCTACACCATTTCTGACAAATGGCAGTCCAATCTTTTTTTGAAAGTCTCAAATGATGAAGCTCCCACAACTTCCGAAAGCAAGCTGTTCCAATGGTTGATTGTTCTCACTATCAGAAAGTTCCTCCTCATTTCTAGGTTGAATCTCTCCTTGGTCAGTTTCCATCCATTATTTCTTGTCTGGCCTTCAGGTGCTTTGGAAAATAGTGTGACCCCTTCCTCTTTGTGGCAAAGATTGGAACAATGCTATCATGTCTCCCCTGGTCCTTCTCTTCACTAGACTAGCCATTCCTGTAACTGTTCTTCATAAGTTTTAATCTCCAGTCCCCTAATCATCCTGGTTGCTCTCCTCTGCACTTTTTCTAGAGTCTCAACATCTTTTTTATAGTGTGGTGACCAAAACTGGATGCAGTACTCTAGGTGTGGTCTTAGTAAGGCTTTATAGAGTGATATTAGTACCTCACTTGAGCTTGATTGTATTCCTCTGTTAATGCAATTTAGGATTGCATTGGCTTTTTTGGTTGCCACTGCATATATATCTCATATATATCAGTATATGAGTTCCACTATCTGGTCTGGAAATATCTTCAGAACTCTGAGATATAATCCATCTTGTCCTATAGATTTGAACTCATCTAGAGTGAATAGGTGTTTTTACAGAACACACACCTTGCTTTGGCTAAACCTAATACTACACCTGAGTCTGATATTATCCAAACATAGGAAGAAACATATAAACTATTCTGGACTGCAGAGATAAGAGGCAAATGTAATAGAAATAAGAACGCATACTGTATTTTTCGGAGTATAAGACGCACCGGACTATAAGACGCACCTACCTTTTTTGGTGAGGAAAACAAGAAAAAGAAATCTGCCTCTGCCTCCAGCAATTTTGCCTCGTTGCAGCAAACAGCAAACAGCCTGCTTTACTTTCATTTTCATTTTCAGCATAGCTTGATTAGCACAAGGGAAAAAAAATTTGCTCCAGCAATTTACCTCCTTGCAGCAAGCAGCAGAGGTCCGTGCAAAACAACTGAAAGCAAAACAGCTGAGAGTCGGGAGGCCATCCAATGAACTTGTGCTAATTAGGCTGTGCTGAAGCTGAAAGGAGCTGTTTCTTCTTGCTGCTTGCTGCAAGGAGGTAACTGCTGGGAGGCAGAGACCAAAGGGTGGGGGCCAGTGTGTGGGTGGGGCTACATTTGGTGTATAAGACGCACCTAAATTTTCATCCCTTTTTAGGGGAGAAAAAGGTGTGTCTTATTTTCCGAAAAATATGGTACTTCTTTGCAAAAAGAAACATTGGAATGTCTAAATGTTAAGCCTGTGCTTCTTTAACTGAGCTATGGTATTTCAATTGCAGATCACAATTTCATTTATTATTCACATGCAAATATTACAGAAAGATATAGATATGGCACCTTGGTCTACCTACTCATTAGATGAACTTTCATTTCTCAGGTCAGCACTGCCAACTGCAATGCAAATAAAGATGCTCCTAACCATTTCAGCAAGGATGAGTAAGCGTGTGGGAGGACAGGACACGTTTGACAAGGCCACTTTTTCTCAAACATGCCCCTTCACATTTTTCCCCCTAAACCTGAAAGGAAGAGTTATTAAAAACAAATTAAATGTAAGTGCTATTAAACTTTTAAGGCTGACACATTTGACATTTATTTCAACATCCCCATAGGTTTCTTCAGAAGTTCTAGTTATTATTCTACCATGTACATTCTTTCAAAACTACCTTTTCATAACCATGATTTAAAAAAAAGTTGTTTCCTTAAAGGTGGAGAGCATCTAGTACACTATGACAATGAATAGGGATGAAACACTTCTGGTGAGGCGAATGCTTAGTAAAATGAATCACAGATACCTCTCTGTCATTTGAAGTGTGCTTTAATCAGTGGTATCAGATAGGCTGTTGTACAGGGCATTGTGGAGGAAAAAATGATGAAATTGGGAGACATTACCATAAATATATATCAAGGACTTGCAAGGCCTCAACAGGTGAATTATATATAATTTTGCACACCCTGCTTTATAAGAAACATTGAAAGATACAAGATAGAGCAAAAGAAATAGATAATGGGTTTCTGGAATCAGAACTATGAGTCCTGGAGAAAATTAGGTTTATATTCATCCTGGATGGAAGAAGAAGAGATAAAACCGGATTGATGCATATAAAAGGATAAGAGATGTGGAGAGATTGTTATGAAAGTGTTCCAGTGAGTAATCATCACCGGGGGAGAAAATTGGATTCCTAAAAGTGAAAAGTCCAGAGGAGAATATTTAAAAAAAAAAAAATACAGAAAAGTTATCTTTCGGTGCAACTTTTAATATGTCGGAATCAGATGAGTCTATTAATGAAAAGTCTCAAATGTATTCACAGAGTCGTATCAATTCCAGGAAATTATTCATTTCTTCTTCACCCAGGGAACAATTACCTTGGAGAACTTATTACTTTGTAAGATAGAAGTGGCGAGCTGTTCAGGCATCTTAATAGAAAGGGAAGACAAACAAAATAGGGTGCAGTTGGGGGTATTAAACTTTGACGAGTAGAGGGCCTTTTCATATGTGGAGTTTAATACTTTCTGAACTCTGAACAAAGTAGAGTTTTGTGAAAAGCTACAGTAAGCTCAGGGTTTTAGAGGAGAAGGGAGGGAGAGAGGAAGGAAGGAAGGAAGGAAGGAAGTTCCGATCTTACTGAGAATATCTGTTTGAGATATTCAACTAGTGTAGTTCTTTTGAAATTGCTTCTTCATCTTGTATCTTATCTTCCACTGATTTAAAAGTACCTATTATCAGTAATACTCCAAAATAAGATGATATGCTCTAGTTAGAATTAATTACTTTGAAGAGTCAAAAAAGTTCTTAATGTATTCCTTAACTTTGGTTTAACCCTTCCCTGAAGAAAACAAGGATTCCAAAATATTCAACTTTGATTGGATCGTACCAAAGATATTTATATTTAACTAGGCTTATTCGGCATTTTTTATGTTTGAAGAAAGGCCTGGTGTAAATAGTGAGACTTAACCAGGGGTGGGCTAACTGGGGTTTGCAGGGGTTCGGGAGAACCTCTAGTTAAGATTCTATACAGTTCGGAGAACCCACAAATCCCACTCCTGGCTGGCCCTGCCCCCCACCCACCCATCCCAGGAGTCCCCACTTGGCCCATTTTGGATGCAGTAAGTGCAGGGCATGCATAGAGGTTTGAAAAGGGAGGGTGAAAAACAGGCCTACTGGAAGTTCAGGAAGGCTGGAAATGGGCCCGTTTCTGGCCTCCAGAGCCTGTGGAGGCCGTTTTCACCCTCCTGGAGGCTTGAGGGCCTGTTTCCGTCCTCCAGAGTGCCTCTGGAGCCTGGGGAGGCTGTTTTCACCCTCCTGGAGCTTGAGGAGCCTGGGGAGGGCAAAAACACCCTCCTGCCATGGTGCAGGAGGCCGACTAGGCCACGCCCACCATGGCCATGCCCACCCAGCAACCGGGCAGAGAACCCCTTGCTAAAAATTTTGAAGCCCACCCCTAGACTTAACCTAAAATTCAGATATAGACTAACTACAAAGAGGACAATGGTATCCACATCTATGAAAATACAGCTAGAATGGCATATATTAAATCAAACAGAAGAGCTTTCCAAAAGTGTGACATTTCAGAAGTCTCTTTTTTATGGGCTAATTTTGTCTTCTATGGGGGCATTTGTATTACCTACATCTTACTTTGTTTGCGATTAGTGGCCATAATCTATCATCCATCTTCCTTCCTTCCTTCCTTCCTTCCTCCCGCCCGCCCGCCTTTTTTCTTTCTTTCTTTCTCCTCCCTCCCTTCTTTCTTTCTCCTCCCTCCCTTCTTTCTTTCTCTCTCCTCATTTCATTTGAATTTCTGCCCCATTATATCACTTTTTAAGAAACATTTTTTAGCCTGGCCAATAAACATTAACGATTACATGCTTCCAAAGCTTCTAAATAAAATGTTTTCATATGCTTTAATGAGTTCTTAACAGAACTGCAACCTCTTAAAAAGAACCATGGATAGTTTGAAATGGATTGACATGATAGTTAGTTCTGGGTTAGCTTTGAAATAAAAGTTGTTAAAACGTTAATTAGATTTCTGTAGAGCAAGATTAGGCAAATTATTTACCATATCTTGGCAAACACACAAAAGGAAAGCACACAGGTTAACATAATTTTATTTAGAATTTATACGATGAGGTCACACATTCAGCCAGATGTTTATCCACCTATCAATTCCTTCCCAAGGACCTGCAATAAGAAGATGTTGTTTGAGGGTATTAAAGATGTTGTTGCAGATGTAAACTGTTTCAAGCAAAGCTGCCTTTTGCAATTGACTGCTGGTGACTTTGTCAATTACTATTATCATTTGTTGTGCAGTCAACCAGATGTTTAGGCTGTATTTGGCATTTCCATCCACCTATTAAATCCTTCCAAAAGACTTAGGATAGGCAGATGTGGATGTTTGATGATGTTAAAGATATCATCACAAGAGGAAAGCTGTCCCAAATTATTATTTTATCCCACTAACCCTAAACTGACTTCAGAGCAGTATATACAGTTCCTGCATTTCAATCTTCACATAACCTTCTGAAGTATGTGGGTGTGTGTAAGACAGAAAGAGCTCATGTATCTTATGGTTGTCAAGTGTGTTGTGCAATATACAAATCATTTTTTTCCATGAGATGTATTTTTAGAACAGGTTGGAAAAGAGAATGACTGAAGACAGAAATACCTACGTGGCAAGTTACTTTTCATCAGTTATTAATAGCTTTTTCACTGTTCCTAACTGGTTTTTCAATAGGATGAGGATAATAATAAAAATGCTACTTGTAGCATTTTGCATTGCTGTTTTGTTTTTACATCAATTTGTGTCACACCCACTTCAAAGACTCTAGGCAGCTGTTGTGACTGTTTCCATTTCTATACTACTCTTCCTAAAAAGCACAAAGCAGTTTATATTAAAACCCCGTTAGTAGAATGCAATGACTACTTTTTCCTCTCTTCCCAAATCTCTCCAGGTACATCTTTATAGCTGCTAGAGAAAAACTGTTATCTAGCTATTGCTGGAAAAAGATAGATGGTTGGAGAGGCCAGGGATGTAGAAAGAGAGAGGAGAGGCCATAATGTGAAGCATAGTTAAGCTAAAAACAGCCTTGGGAAAGCTTTGCTAGGATAGCTGCTTTAAACATCTGCCTACTTCCAATATGTTCGTTGTTAATATTTGTAAGTAAGACTATACATATATACACATTTATGCTTTGTGTGTGTGTGTGAGCAAGAGAAAGAGAATGCAAAAGAAGTGTTTAGAGACCGGGGAAAAGCATCTGAAAAACATCACAATAAGAAGCCAATTTTCTTTCATGAGATGCAAAATAGTCTTTGAATGCTTCTTGGTTATATTGTTATTGTCATCATCATCATGTAAACAATGAAGGAAGCTCTTTATAAATAGAGGGGAAAAAATAAAGGAGAAAAAAGTGCCCTCTCTTACAAATTGCCAACATTCGCTTGCTTTTGATTTGGCTTCTAAAGCAATTTTCTTTAACTTAGCACTTTACAGATGTCTTGGAGTACTCAGAATTCCCAGTTAGCATGACCAAATGGACATGCTGAGTACCGTTCCAAGGATTTCGTTTTTGCTTTACAAGCTCATGCCCTAAATGTCCAGTTATCATTAGTGGTACTTTCTCACACTTCAGTGGACATAAGGATGAAGGAATCCTGCAAAATCTCTCCCCCCCCCTGGAATCAATAGAAGAAACCATTCTTTTGAAAGACTAAGAATCATTTAGGTATGCTTTCCCCTAGCCCCCTGAAGTTAAAATGATACACAATCCAGAAAAGGCACATTTCCCAGCATGGGTGTCCACAGGGAAGAAGGGGAAAGCTGAAATTAATGTTTGAGGTTGCAACACAACCTTTTGTTACTCCATCATGACACTGTACACATATTTATAAGGGGTGAAGCTTATGACATGCAGTTGTAATTCTTCTTTAATCATTCTGATGAAACTATTATTTTGCTGATACTTTCAACACCCTACCTCTCTCCCCCCGCCACCCGACTTGTATACAACCACAACACAAATATGCTGCCTTGTTTTCATCTCATTTCTACGTCACAAGCAGTGGTGGGCAGCTGGGGGTTCATAGGGGTTTGGGAGAACCTCTAGCTAAGATTCTGTGCAGTTCAGACAACCCCCAAATCCCACTCCTGGCTGACCCCGCTCACCCTACGCGCCCCTCCCAATAGTCCCCATGCAGCCCATTTTGGATGCAGGTAAGTGCAGGACTCACACGGAGGCTCAGGGAGGGTGAAAAACTGGCCTATTGGAAATTAAAGAAGGCCAGAAATGGGCCTGTTTCCGGCTTCTGGAGCCTGGGGAGGCCGTTTTTGCCCTCCTGGCGGCTCGATGAAAGCCTCTCAACCCCGGGGAGGGCAAAAATGCCCCTCACTGTGGTACAGGAGACCAACTAGCCCACACCCACCATGGCCACACCCACCCAGCAATTGGGCAGAGAACCCCTTGCTAAAATTTTTGAAGTCCACCCCTGGTCACAAGTCATTCTCAGCAGGGGTGGGTTCTACATTTTTTTACTACCGGTTCTGTGGGCGTGGCTTATTTTGTGGGTGTGGCTTAGAGTCGTGTGACTAGGTGGGCATGGCTAGCTAGTCAGAGTCATTTCTGGAAGGTCCTCGCACTTACGACCCGACTCATTTGTTTGCTTTTAACACTGATCAGCTGTAGGACGGCCCTTTGAAGCCCCGCGGCAAGAGTTTAAACAGTTTTTTTCCCTCTAGTCATCAGCTGGGACTCAGGAGGCAGCAATAGATTGGGGGTGGGACCAAATAAAAGGTAAGAATTACGTGGGGGCGTGGGGGGGTGGGAGGGCAGGGGGAAGAACCGGTTCGGTGACATCATATCGTCACCGCTACCGGCTCGGCCGAACCGGACCGAACCGGGAGGAACCCACCACTGATTCTCAGTGGTGCCAGCATTAAAGCAGGATATTGTGGCTTACAGCTTACAGCTTACAGTTTAAATATATAAAAACTGTAAGCTATTTTCACTTATTGCAGTGGCTTGAAAGAGAGGTAGGATATAAATCAACAATGGGGATAAATGTCAAGGACAGTTTCCTGCAAGGATGGGTAGTGAACAACTACTGAGTTGATCTCCAACCTTCAATCAACAGAAAAAATGGCATGAAAGTTGTTGATCCCATTGCAGGAGAAGATGAAGAGAAAAAAAAAAAAAGCTACCAGGATATACTTATAGCATGGTTAAGTGTGAGCTAGAAATGGTAAACAATGGCTGAAACCAAAATATGAAATAAGATTCAACCTGCTCAGTGTTTGGATGGGAAATCTCTCAGATATCCTAAAGAGGGGGGTGGTTCACTAAGATTAGCCATTAGAACCAAGGTGATTTTAGGTTGACCCTGTGACTTTTGTTAATATCCCTTAATGCTTCTTAAATATTCTTCTTTTTATTATAATTTTCTTTTTACTTCATTATAGCAACAAATAGGAAGGCACTTGTGGATCAGTGGCTTAACAGACACCAGAAAAGGTCTATGCTCCAGTGGTTCAAGTCCTACCACCACGTGATGAGGTGAACTCTGGTTCTTGTCCCAGCTCCTGCCAATCTAGCAGTTTGAAAGCATATAAAAGTGCAAGTAGATAAATAGGTACCACTTATGGTGAAAAGTAAGTGTTCCACGTTTTGTCGTAAGCTCTGTGCTGTAGCGTGATGTCATGCTGGTCACATGAGCATGGAATTGTCTTCAGATAGGTGCTGGCTCAATGGCTAACAGAAACAGAGGAGCACCAGTAGAGTAAAACCAGTAGGCACACCTCTCTGTCTCTCTCTCTGTCTCTGTCTCTCTCTCTCTCTCTCTCTCTATCATCTACCTATTTGTCTCTGTCTGTCTGTCTCTCTCTCTAGAATCTATCTATCTGTCTGTCTGTCTGTCTCTGTCTCTGTCTCTGTCTCTTTGTCTCTCTGCCTCTCTCTCTGTCTCTCTCTGTCTCTCTCTGTCTCTCTCTTACTCTGAAGTTTATTATGTTGATTTTCCCTTACTATTGATAGCATTTATCTCTTCCTCATGCCCAAGAAACTTTGGAAAATACTTAACAGCCACATATGCACTTATTTCTCTATCAAGCAAACTACAAGCACTACTACTTTTATTTTACAAAAACACAATTCTACAAACATGTTGAATCTGCAGAATTTGATACATGTTTCATTTCACATCAGTGCTGTAGTAGACTGATATTTTTTCTTTCTTACTTTTCATTGTTGTTATCAGTGAAACATCTTTACTATTGTTACTGATGTAATTTTTTAATAGAGGAGCACAAATGCTACTTTACAATAGTTAGGTGGTCAAACGATGTGATTAAAGTACTGAATAGTTCCTCTCATCATTTGTTAAATTTTAGGTTTTTTGACTGAAACAGGTTTTTTTCCCCCCCCTTTGGAACAGGATCATGTACCACATTAAAAGTAATAGGAGCAAATCTAATTGTGTGTTCCTTAAAATAAATTAAAGGAGAATAGCTTTTTTTTTTTAATCACAATTTGCTTTGAGCAAGCATTTTATTCTGCTTTTGACTTCTTATTAAAAAGATGTTGCTCTGGAGGTAAGATGCTGAAAACTAGCAGAGTATTCCCACAAGTAATAGCATATGGAGCCTGAATCCAAGCAGCTGACTGATGTTTATTTTAAAAGGCTCTCTTGAACTAATCCATTATACATTGCTTCATTTTTTAGCATCTGATTTCTGTCCAACGGTGCACGATGTTTAGCTGAATTATTTAAAACAAAATACAGTACCTGACTACAATGTGAAACATTCTCACGGTGTGTTGCTAAATAATTATTAGTTGTTTTGCTTTGTACTTTTAAGAATTTACAGTTGCATGAAATACGAAAGTGCAGGCTGGAGTTAGGGAGTCCATACTTACAGTTAACATTCAGAGTAAAATTTTAATATGTGAGGGAGGGAATCAGCGCATGAAACATTGTATTTTGAGTCGGTCTAATACAACTTGCCATAAGCTAGTCCTCTTCTAAAGGAGAATATTTGTACCTGAGGGTTGAAAGGAGGGTTTAATTTAGCCCGAGACAATTAAAAATCCCAATAATTTAAAACAGATTAAAATTTCGATTTAAAAGAATTTTAAAACAGGGGAGAAAATTAGGCCAGGCCAGCTTGCTGGGATAGGAGGGTCTTAAGAGCACGGCAGAAAGTGCGCAGATCTGGGATCCTCCGTATCTCTGGGGGGGAGCTCTTTCCAGATAGTGGGTGCCCCCACAGAGAAGGCTCTCCCCCTGGGGGCCGCCAGTCGACATTGTTTGGCTGACTTGTGAAGGTCAAACGTCTTTTTAAAAAATGTATAGCAGATTTCTGTAAATACTAACATACCTCTGTTAAAAGAATGAGCTGTCTAATCTCAAGGCTGGAGGAGAAGGTTTTAGTAAAATATCTTCCTGTTCTGGAAATTGAACTTTTCTGCTGAATATTACCCTTTTCTTTTTGGGGGTTTTCTCTACACCAAACATTTCTCAGTTTGAGGCGGAGAAAGCACACCCAGGGTGCCATCTTTCTTTCTCTCCCCATTTCACTTATTGATATTAGAAATAAGTCTCGTTCCAATATCTGAGCAGTATTTCAATATTTGAGGGAGGGTCACAAACAAGAGGGGAGGGGGGGTCAACCTATTTTCCAAAGAACCAGAACACAAAACAAGAAAAAATGGATGGAAACTAATCAAGGAGGGAAGCAACCAAGAACTAAGGAGAAATTTCCTAACAGTGAAAACAATCAACCAATGGAACAGCTTGTTTTCTGAAATTGTGGGTGCTCCATTACTGGAGGCTTTTAAGCCAATCTTGTCTAGGATGGTATAGGGTCTCCTGCTTGAGCAAGAGATTGGACTAGAAGACCTCCAAGCAGGGGTGAAATGCTCCCGGTTCGGACCGGATCACCTGATCCGGTAGCGATGGAGGCAGGAGGTTCGGAGAACCGGTAGCAAAAATCCCTGCCCCCTCCCCCATTCCCCAGCTGAGCCGCACAATCATCAGAGGCTTTTGTTTTATTATTTTTAAAAGCATTTTTTCTACAACCTCGTTGGCCGAAAAAATGCTTTTAAAAGTAAAAAAAAAAAAAAGCCTCTGATGATTGCGCGGCTCAGCTGGGATCATCAGAGGCTTTTAAAAGCATTTTTTCTACAACCTCTTCAGCCGAAGAGGTTATAGAAAAAAATGTTTTTAAAAGGAAAAAAAGACTCTGCTGATCAGGCAAGCCAGCTGGGATCGTCAGAGGCTTTAAAAAGCATTTTTTTACAACCTCTTCAGCCAAAGAAGTTGTAGAAAAAATGGTTTTAAAAGGAAAAAAAAGCCTCTGCCGATCAGGCAAGTCAGCTGGGATGGTTAGAGGCTTTTAAAAAAAAAAAAGCTTCTACCGATCAGGCAAGTCAGCTGGGATCGTCAGAGGCTTTAAAAAGCATTTTTTTACAACCTCTTCAGCCAAAGAGGTTGTAGAAAAAATGGTTTTAAAAGTAAAAAAAAAAAGTTGGCCACGACCATTCAGTCATATTAACCCCCCCCCCCAAACCATACCCACAGAACCGGTAGTAACAAATTTTACATTTCACTACTGCCTCCAAGGTCCCTTCCAACTCTGTTATTCTCTTCTGTTCTGTGTTCTTTTTCATGATATTTATAGCAGGTTTCCATTTCAGATTCCCTTTTGCATTGATGGTAGTTTACATACAAGTGTCCAGTGCCGTTATTCCAGAAAGTCTGTGCACCTGTGTGTGTTTTAGCTGTCAGATAACAACAAAAAAGGGTTCCACATAATAATCGCTAAGTCTCTTTTTTCTTGCCTTTATACTGAAAGAATGTGACTGCCTCCACATCCCTCATTGTTCAAATTAGCATTCATACATGTCAAAAAGAGATCATCGTTGCATCCTTTTTGTCATGTATGTCTTTTAATCAGGGCAAGCAAATGAAATACAATTTTATTTCTTCCCTAGTGTCTTTTATCTTTTTAGTTTACCTACATATTTAAAAAGGCCAAATCAACTTGTGCAGTGGCAGCCAAAAAAGCCAATACAATCCTAAACTGCAGGAATACAATCAAGATCAAGTGAGGTACTAATACCACTCTATAAAGCCTTAGTAAGACCACATCTAGAATGCTGCATCCAGTTTTGGTCACCACATATAAAAAAAATGTTGAGAGTCTAGAAAAAGTGCAGAGAAGAGCAACTAAGATGATTAGGGGACTGGAGACTAAAATATATGAATGGTTACAGGAACTGGACATGGTTAGTCTAGTGAGGAGAAGGACCAGGGTGACATGACAGTAGTGTTCCAAAATTTGAGGGCCTTTGACAGAGAGGAGGGGGTCAACCTATTTTCTAAAACACGTGAAGGCCAGACAAAGAATAATGGATGGAAGCTGATTAAGGAGAGATTCAACCTAGAAACAAGGAGAAATTTCCTGATAGTGAGAACAATCAACCAATGGAACAGAAGTTTATTTTTATTTTTTTATTTTATTTTATTTCCAATTTCTATACCGCCCTTCTCCCTGAGGACTCAGGGCGGTGTACAGCCAGAATTAAAAACATGCAGTACAGATATTAAAAAACCATTAAAATATATATAAATTTGGCCCAAAATTAAAAATCACTACCAATTAAAACATTTAAAAATTCCTTCTTAAGCCAGCCCGGCTTGCTGGAAAAAATGAATTTTAAGGGCATGGCGGAAGGCACGGAGGTCTTGGATTCTCCTTATCTCTGGGGGCAACTGATTCCAGAGGGTAGGTGCCCCCACAGAGAAGGCCCTCCCCCTGGGGGTCACCAGCCTGCACTGTTTGGCTGATGGCACCCCGAGGAGGCCCTCTCTGTGGGAGCACACAGGTCAATGGGAGGTTGTCGGTAGCATCAGGCGGTCTCGAAGATAACTAGGCCCTATGCCATGGAGCGCTTTAAAGGTGATAACCAACACCTTGAAGCGCACCCGGAAAACCACCAGGAGCCAGTGCAGCTCATGCAGGAGCGGTGTTACATGGGAGCGCCATGCTGCTCCCGTCACTACCCACGCTGCTGCATTCTGGACCAGCTGGAGCCTCCGGGTGCTCTTCAAGGGGAGCCCCATGTAGAGAGCGTTGCAGTAGTCAAGGCGAGAGCTGACGAGGGCATGAGTGACTGTGCACAGGGAATCCCGATCAAGAAAGGGCCGCAACTGGCGAATCAGGCGAACCTGACAAAAGGTCCCCCTGGTTACAGCCGTCAGATCTTCCTCCAAGGACAGCTGCATATCCAGGAGGACTCCCAGATTGCGAGCCCTCTCTGTGGGGGCCAAAGACTCGCCCCCAATAGTCAGTGATGGAGTCAACTGACTCTATCGGGATGCCGGAAGTTGCCTTCGGAAGTTGCGGGAGCTTCATCATTTGAGACTTTCAAGAAAAGATTGAATTGCCATTTGTCAGAAATGGTGTAGGGTCTCCTGCTTAGGCAGGGGGTTGGACTAGATGACCTATAAGGTCCCTTCCAACTCTGTTAATCTGTTAAATCTGTTAAAACTTCAAATGAACATTTCTGTAGAGTTTTAAACAGGAAAGCTTGAAAAGATCTAACTTGTTTTTAGGTGGCAATGCTTTTTCCTCTCTCTTGGGTGGAATATGTAGTTGTCAGTCACCTGATCTTGTGCCTTTCTCTAAAGGTATACCTCACCTCCAGTTTCAAGTCAGAAAGAATAACCTTTCCCTTTTCTTTTCTTCTTTTCTGTCCTACATCTGCTATGAAGGGCATCCCTATGGTTATGCCTTCTGCTTGCTTTTAAGTGACACCATGGTGATAGGTTATGGTTACAGCCTTCATTTGCACTGTGATGATTTTAGTAGAGATTCTGGAGTACAATGACTGTCATTCAATGTATTATGTATTGTTTTATCATAAGAAGTAAAACTAACAAAAGAGGAACAAGGTGAAACAAAACAAAAGCATACATTCAACCCTAACAACGAAACAGGAAAAAAAGTGTGCAAAGAAAAAAAAAAGAAAGAGAGAGAGAGAGAGAGAGAGAGAGAGAGAGAGAGAGAGAGAGAGAGAGAGAGAGAGAGAAGTGGCCAAATAAATTTAATATTTAATATTAAATGTTTAATTTAATATTAAATTTCAGCTGGCCTCTGAAAAGAAAAAAAAGTGGTAAACACACACACACACACACACACACACACACACACACACACACACACACATTTCCATTCATCCATCCATCCAATAAAGGAGAATATGTATAGCTCAGTGTTGAAATGAGGGATTCTTGGTGCTCTCTGAGCTTGCTTGTTTTTTTGCATTACCCTAACTAGGTAACATCAGTGCTCACTGCCCTGATTATGTTACCTAGTTAGGGTAATGAAACACTTGCAAGAAAATAAGCAAACTCAGAGAGCACCAAACACCCCTCATATATATATATCCCTCTGTTAACCTTCTGTTGTTGTATTTAATGTGCAGAAAGTCCACAAACAGTTTCCGGTCTCTTATAAAGCTGTCTAGTCGATTATCTCTAATCAAGACAGTTAATTTCGCTGTCTCTGCTAATTCAGTCAATTTCAAAATCCATTCTTCAATGGAATACAATGACATTCAATCTTCTCTGCCTATGCAGACCTAGGTTGCTGCTAGGTGTGCTTCATCTTGCAACGAGCAATCGTGCAATAATGAATGTGCCGTGGCTCCTTGAGGAAACCATTATACTCCACAATGTATACTGGAGAAGGGAGGAAACATTTGAAAAGCTTGACAATTGGGGGAACAGTGAGATTCAAGAAGACCTTAGCAACCTCAAGTGAGAAGATCAAGTGAGGTACTAATACCACTCTATAAAGCCTTAGTAAGACCACATCTAGAATACTGCATCCAGCTTTGGTCACCATACTATAAAAAAGATGTTGAGAGTCTAGAAAAAGTGCAGAGAAGAGCAACTAAGATGATTAGGTGACTGGAGGCTAAAACATATGAAGAACGGTTGCAGGAACTGGGCATGGCTAGTCTAGTGAAGAGAAGGACCAGGGGAGACATGATAGCACTGTTCCATTCTTTGCCATGGAGAGGAAGGGGTCAAGCTATTTTCCAAAGCACCTGAAGGCCAGACAAGGAATAATGGATGGAAACTGACCAAGGAGAGATTCAACCTAGAAATGAGGAGGAACTTTCTGACAGTGAGAACAGTCAACCAATGGAACAGCTTGCCTTCAGAAGTTGTGGGAACTTCATCGCTGGAGGCTTTCAAGAGGAGAGTGGACTGCCATTTGTCGGGGATATTGTAGGGTCTCTTGCTTGGGTGGTGTTGTGGCCCATACGCATACCTTCGTGTCTTGTCTTGCTTATCTTATCAGCTTCCTGCAAATTGCTTCTGGGCATTCTGCCAGCCATAGTAAGTTCTCAGTTATTATTCTTTGAATTCTTGGCAGCTGTTAATGCAATTAATTAACAGCCATTATTGTAAAAGACTGGTTTATTCAGTAAATTAAGGTTTGAACGGACTTTGTGTGTGCTGCATTCTTTGGGGTCCATAGCTGGGGCAGAACAGGTGGTGGGGGTTGGACTAGATGACCTACAAGGTCCTTTCCAATTCTGTTAATCTATGACTCTATGAACCCTAACTATCCAAGGGAGTCACAGATCTAAAAGAGAGGTGATACACTCACAGCACCAAGAATACAGCCCCTTTCCTCTCCATCAAGAGGAAACTCTTGTCCAATTACCATGTCCGTCAGTGCTCAGCTAACTGAATTTATTTATTTATTTATTCGATTTATATGCCGCCCTTCTCTGGAGACTCAGGGCGGCTTACAATGCATTAAGCAATAGCCTTCATACTTTTGTATATACCTGCTTAGTAGGGCTTTTGCCCCCCCCCAAAGCGGTGTTCTTTTTTTATACTAAGTCAGTTTATTGCCTCCACAATCCGGATCCTCATTTTACCTACCTCGAAAGGATGGAAGGCTGAGTCAACCTTGAGCCTGGTGAGATTTGAACTTGCAGTAATTGCAGGCAGCTGGTGCTAGTTAACAGCACATTAGTCTGCTGTGCCACCAAGGCTCTTAGTAGTACTAGTACACTAAGTACTACTAAGTACTACTACAAATGTACTAGAATACTAGTACATTTAGCTAACAGATGTTGTGAGGAATCCTTGTGGTCGATCTTCCAACTCAGTCTTTTTAGCAAGCACTGAGCCGCCTTGAATATGTCTGCTGAATGGCAATCCAGGGATGAATAAGTACAGCAAAATATCTCAATTTAGTTATTCACACCACCATAATATAATACTTAACCAAGCCTCTTCCTCATGTTCAGTCACTCTTCATTATCTCAGTTTATGCGGTCATAAATTACTGTCAAGCCTGAGTTTTGAATGAAAAATATGAGATTAGTAAAAAAAGTATCATACTGGAATTTGTGCTGAAGCTACCTGAATGGGCATTTCAGATTAGTCCTCTCTTCCTCTCTCTTTTTAATCTGTGTTTGCATTTCAGATACAAAACCTTTTGTTAATGAAATGTGTTAATTAATTGCCAGTATGAATGCTGAAGGTGATACTCTTTTGATAGGCCCGTTCTTATTAAAAGCCATAACAGCCAAAGCTGTTTTTTTTTTTTTGTATAAAGATAGAAAGACACCTTTAAAAAATGAATAAAGATAAATGATGTGCATTTTAATCTTCAAGAGACCGCTTGATGTTCAAGTGTGAATTGAAGGCTAATAATTTAACAAAAACAACAATGCACAAAAAGTGATTTTGAATGGACAAACCACTCCATTCAAAGTCTCATTTAGAATTCCTTGCTACTGCCAGTAGCTTTTGCCGCACATCTACACAGTGTATAAAGTTAGCACCCACCTGTTGTGGCCCGCCAGCGGCCTGTGTGGATCGTGGCTGATCCCGACGAGGAGGCTGGTGTGGTGTCACGCCAGCAGCCTGCGCAGCCGGTGCTCACGTCGGACAGCGAGGAGACTGAAGAGGATGTGGTGCCAGAGGCAGAGACTCAACCAGGGCCTTCAGAACCTCCAGAAGCTCCTTCAAGTGGAGAGAGCGAAGTGGAGGAGCCTCTCCTCAATGCTCGAGCACGCAGGGCTGCCAAAAGGTAGGAGTGGCTACTCAGGAGGAGGAGGTCTCCTCGAGAGTAAGGCTTGAGGATAATTGGCCATTCCCTTAGCCTATTTAAGTCACATGCCATTAGTAAGTTTCTTGCTAGAAACAACTTGTAATTATCATCAGAGCATTTTTGGAAAAGTCTTATCTTGCTTTCTGGGCTGGTTGCCAACCTTTGCCAGACTTTGGTTTATTCTTGCTACTTAATAACTTTGATAAGGACCGTTGGTGTGTGTCTATATCCTCGGGAATCCGGAGCTGGGGCAGAACACCACCCCACCTAGAAGAATGAAATATTTTCAGAAATATTAAAAAGGCAGAATATTATATTTCCCTGAATGAGAAATTGAGAAACATGCTCTTGGAGACAGAAACTCAGAGCCTCAGCTCCCTCCCCGCCCCAAACAGACACTGAGCTGGGGCAGCTTTAGAAATGCAGATTTAGTAATCCATTACTGCCTGTAGCAAGGCCTGGTTCTGAACAAAGATAGGGCAAAGCCATTCAGCCAAAATAAGAATTGCCCTTCATTGCATTACCCAGCAAGCTTCAACCAAGTCTGGGCCTCAGACAACCTACAAATGTAGCAGTGACCCCTACAACAATCAATATAATGCATTTCTTGCACAGGAACAGGAAGCTCAAGAGCAAGGCACAAGAGAGGGTATAAATACCTCTCTCTCTCTCAATTCCATGTGGTCAGCTGCCCAAGACTTCAAACCCATATGGTCCTGTTCACCAATAAACCATCGTCCCAAATAGCCTCCATATTTCCAGTGTCTTTCTCCCCACTTGGAACTGAACCAGATGGATATTTCTTCCAACAACGGCAAAGGTTGGATGGGTAAGTAGAATTGATACAGGGCTGCAGACAGGCTGACGCAAACACCTCCTGAATCCCAACTGTGCATTGTGTGAGTCCTGTATGCTGATTGGTTAATCCAACTTCCTGTTCTGTGTTTTGCTGTTCGAAGGCCCCCTAGCAAGAAAGTTAAAATTTACTGACATATAGAAGGAATGTCTATATAATCATCCCTGAATTACAGATGCATACTTTCCCTTTTGTGCAATGCAGAAATCTGTTCCAGTTTTAAGAAGACAGCTGATCTGTTATTATTTATTTATTTATTTATTTATTTATTTATTTATTTATTTATTAAATTTTTATACCGCCCCCTCTCCCGAAGGACTCGAGGCGGTGAACAGCCAAGATTAAAAAACATATAATATAAACATTAAAATACATTTAAAAGAAAAATTAAATCCAAAATGGCTCCCCAATTTAAAACGCCTTACCCATAACCCTATAATTAAAACAAATTTAAAATTTCCACATGTAAAAGGGGGAAGATTTAGGCCAGGCCAGTTTGATGAAATAGAAGAGTATTAAACTTGATACCTTGCAAATAATGTTTTTCTTTGCTTCATGAAGCCACCAAGGAACAAAAAAAAAAAAATAGCCCTCGGGCATGCTTCACCTTTCAGCCTTGCCATTCACTTGTTTGTTAACTTGCCAAAGATACATGCATAGTATCCTTCTTTGCTATAGATATTGTTTGGAAATGCAGCTGCCAGATATTCATAAATCGAAGAAAGGAAACTACCCAGGCAGACAAGAGCAAATAAAAATGCCATTCATTTGTACGCCATTATGTTTGGAGGAAACAACAACAATCCAACAACAACTGATCATCAACTTTCTTTGGAATTGTTCTGGGCATTGTTGCAGGTTAAAAACAAGGAAACAAATAAGGGATATTTTGTGGAATATTTTGGGATAACTTTCATGTCTCCCTAACTGTAATAGAAATATATCCATTCATAGAAACATTCACTAGAATAGAATAGAGTAGAGTAGAGTAGGGTAGGGTAGGGTAGGGTAGGGTAGGGTAGGGTAGGGTAAGGTAGGGTAGGGTAGGGTAGGGTAGGGTAGGGTAGGGTAGGGTAGAGTAGGGTAGGCTAGAGTAGAGTAGAGTGAATAGAATAGAATAGAATAGAATAGAATAGAATAGAATAGAATAGAATAGAATAGAATAGAATAGAATAGACTCTGTTCTGACCCTTCCAACTCTTATTCTGTTATTTATTCTGTTAATGTTTTTTTTTTAAATACCATGTTGTCATGATTTACCTTCATCTCCTTTCCTTGCATCTTGTAGCTGCAAAACTTTTTAAATAGTATTTTCTCTCTTCTCTCCCTCTTCCCTTGGTGCAAGTTTTTTTCTTTTTTTCTTTTCTTTTTTCTTTTTCTTTTTTGCTGTGGTGGGAATGCTGTACAGATGGTATGGTTGCTGCTGCAATCAGGACATGGTATATGCTAAGATCTCTTCCCCTCTAAGATATACCCTCTCCTCTGATCATTACTAACTCTCCTCCATAGAGATTTTGGCTTCATCTGCAGGAGAGAAGAGAATCTTAGCTTTTGCTGATTAGTCTGCCCACACAATACCTGAGCAGAATTTTCCAAAACATTTGTCAAATCTTACATGAGCTTTTTATAAACATAGATTTAGAGTTCTTTTTTGAAAGAATGTTTTAGATCTGTTTTAGCATGGAAATTAATAATTGTGGGGAGGTGATGTTGTTTGTTTTGAATGATTAATCTGTGAGGTCCTTGGTGCTCTTTGAGCTTGGTGGTTTTTTGGCAGATGTTTCATTACCAATCTAGGTAACATCATCAGTGCTAGAAGTGCCCTCTCAACCTGTTGAGAAAAAGAGGTAGACCAAAGCAGGCCCATCTCATCTGCTTCCTGTCTGGCATTTCCAGCCATGCAAAGGCCATGCCCATCTTTTTAAAAGAGGTAACAGTATCCATAAATGTCTTAGTTGGCTCCACATTAGAATCTTTAGCTGCATCCATAGCCAGCCAAGTTCAATCAGCTCACTCAACTCAAACCTTCAACATAAAAGGGAATGGTAACTGAGAAGGTGTTGGGGTGATCAGGAGAAGAAGGAAAGACTGCAAGCTCAGGCAAGACTGGAAACCAATACCTCAGTAACTTTAGCAATAACAGAAAGTGCTCAAACACACTAACCATCTACAACTTTATATAACGTCTTGCTCCTCAGGCTACAATTTAGTACCATGATTCCCTGAAAATAAGACCCTGTCTTATATTTTTTTGAACCCCGAAATAAGCACTTGGCCTTATTTTCGGGGAGGTCTTATTATTTTGGGGAGAGTGCAGGAAACCAGATGAAATGGCGGGGACCAGCTGCCCATGCATTTAAATATTTTTGGGGAGGGCTTATTTTCAGGGGGGCCTTATTTTAGTGCATGCACTCAAAAGCCCGATTAGGCTTATTACCAGGGGATGTCTTATTTTAGGGGGAAAAGGGTAGTAACTCTGCCGCACGGTTTGAAGGGAGCCAAATGTGAACAAATGACTCCCTGTAGGAAAAAAAGACTGCAGAAAATCCAAAAGTGGTTGGATCAGAGGTGGGTGTCACATAATGTAACAACTGGTTCACCTAGCACCAAAAATGTGAGCATGTGCAGCTTCAAAAACATGGCAATTTGCTCTCGCGTGTGCCTTCTGCTCATGCGCACGGCTTAAAAAGCATGGCGATATAGGACGGTATAGTTCCAGGGCAGGTGGGCAGACCCACCTACTGGTCACAACTACCGGTTCATCCGAACCGGTCTAAACCGGTAGCAGCCCACCCTTGGGTTGGGTCTAAAGCAACAACTCCCACTTTAAACTTTAAGACCCTCGTGGAAAAAGCTGAACAAGTCAAAGCCTAAGGATTTGGTTACCTGGTAAAGAAAGCCAAGGCCCTTCTTGGGAGGGTGAACTTGGGACACTGTTCAGGAAGTACAGAATACATGGTAACCTCAAAAGACAGTAGAAAAAAGAGCAAAATCCTGTATTGGGTAAAGCTTGAAACTTTGTAAAAATCCTTCAACCAGTTTATTGGGTCTCCAAGTCATAGCCAAAAGACACACACAGGTTCATATTCAAGATTTTGAATTGTATGACTGTAATTTTGTTGTTTGTATCCTTAAGATTTATATTGATATAGTTTCCTGATTGCTTATTTGTCTCCTATGACTATCATTAAGTGTTATACCTTATGATTCTTGATGAACGTATCTTGTCTTTTTATGTACACTGAGAGCATATGCACCAAAGACAAGTTCCTTGTGTGTCCAATCACACTTGGCCAATAAAAAGTTCTATTCTATTCTATTCTATTCTATTCTATTCTATTCTATTCTATTCTATTCTATTCTATTCTATTCTATTCTATTCTATTCTATTCCTTTCTCTACCTGGTTCTCCTCATTTTCTTCTCCAAGCTTGACCCGAAAGAATATCAGGCCATCTTTTATCTTAGGGAGAATTTAAACTTCTCTTGTTTCACTGAATATTCTTGTTTAAATTCATATCTTCTCTGTTCCTCTGGGTTCTTAGTGAAGCAAACATAGCAAAATCATCCACTTGCAAGGAGAAGGTTCAATCCAAGGGATAGGCAGGGGATTCCAGCTGATGCCCTTTTACCATCCATAGCAAATATTAAATCTGCTTCTTCTGGGAATGCTATGAGGAGCTTTGTAAATCGGTACATTATACAACAGTGAGAAACACCTTTAACTGTAACCTACATGCTGAGCAATGGTTTTTCTGTCCAACATTTTAAAGCAAAACAGTCTCAGATTGATTTACATTTTTTTCACTCTCTCTCCGGATTTCAATGAAACAATGGCAAAAGATGGAGAAACTCACTGACTTTTCAAAGAAATTATTTATAACCATGTGCAGTGTTTGTATGGATGATATGATAACTTCATGGGGGGGAGGTGAAACAATTTTATAGAGAGGAATACACCCTCTCTGAATAATCCTTTCCTCCAATAAATCAGTGGTGATTGTTTCTATAGACAAAACAGCACCAACTCAACCGTACACAGGTAGATAAGAACAAATATATTAGTTTCCCTTTCACTCTAACCTTCATTCTTCCATCCTCTATATCCCACATCTTAATAATTCATGAAGGCTGGTAAGTTCTTATATACTGTACATAAAAGAATCAGAGAAACTGATCCATCTTCACAAGCAAAATCCAATTGTTATTGTAAAATAAAAAGTGCAACATTTTGATTTAGTGATTTGAAGGCAACTTAATCCAAACCCTCTTCATATTGTATTAAATGCTTTCAAATTCCTTTGGAAAGACCTGTTTCTTGTCTACTTTTTTGACTATGATTTCTGACTCATTGCCAATTTTTCTGTTGACTTTGCTAGTCAAAAGAAAGCTGTGAAGCTTGTGGATGGCGATCAAATGATCACAGGACACCACAATCATGATAAATATGCATCAGTTGTGAAGTGCCCAAATGATGATAGCAATAGAAACACACTTAGACTTATACACTGCTTCACAGTGCTTTACAGACCTCTCTAAGAGGTTTACAGAGTCAGCATATTGCCCCTAACAATCTGGATTCTCATTTTACTGACATCAGAAGGATGGAAGGCTGAGTCAACCTTGAGCCGGTGAGGATTGAACCCCTGGCAATCAGCAGAATTAACCTGCAATACTGCATTCTAACCACTGTGCCACCATGGCTCAGTAATGATCATTTTACCATGGAAACACTGTGCTCATCATAAATTCAAACACTGGCCATAAAATGATTTGCCAATCCTGTCACATATTCTAGCAGTTGCTAAACCAAACAATCAGTAACCAAGGATTACCTGGAGACTAAAACTTGTGAAGAATGGTTGCAAGAATTGGGTATGTCTAGGTTAAGGAAGAGAGAGACTAAAAGGGACACAATAGCAGTGTTCCAATATCTAAGGGGAGGTCACAAAGAAGAGGGGGTCAACCTATTTTCCAAAGCATCTGAAGGCAGGACAAGAAGCAATGGATAAAAACTAATCAAGGATAGAACCAACCTAGAACTAAGGAGAAATTTCCTGACAGAACAATTAATCAGTGGAACTACTTGCCTCCAGAAGTTGTGGGTGCTCCAACACTGGAGATTTTAAAGATGAAATTGGACAACCATTTCTTCAAAATGGTATAGGATCTCCTTCTAGTATAGGGGGTTGGACTAGAAGACTTTCAAGGTCCCTTCCAACTCCGTTATTCTTTCAAAAATCCCATTGTCTTTATATTCTTTTCTATTACCCCCTAAAGGGACGTGGTGGCTTAGTCGCTAAGGCACTGAGCTTGTTGATCAAAAGGTCAGCAGTTCAGCGGTTCGAATCCCTAGTGCCGCATAACAGGGTGAGTTCCCGTTACTTGTCCCAGTTTCTGTCAACCTAGCAGTTTGAAAGCACATAAAAAATGAAAGTAGAAAAATAGGGACCACCTTTGGTGGGAAGGTAACAGCATTCCGTGCGCCTTTGGCATTTAGTCATGCCAAATCAGGATTTAAACAATTTGGTTTAGCCTGAGTCAGCCTTAACACAGACTGACTGACCAGCAAAGCATGTCTATTAAAGTCTAAAAAGTATGTATCTGTAGGCCACTTTTGAAAAAAAAAATGTCATTTTGGTTGCTTTAGCTACTGCAGAAAGAAATATAGAGAAAGGTTTTCTAAATGAACAAGCTAGGAACAATTAAGCTCCCCTGCCCTTTGTGTTCTCAGTTCAAATCAGGTACTGCACAATTATTACTGATTTTCACTTGATGTTCTGAAACTCGGATTCTAGTGTGTTTCTTTCCACTTGAATTTTAGATTTCATGCCATTTCTCTAAAGGTGAACTATCTGAGAATGCTTAGATGTTAATCCAGAGCAAAGAATGAAATGAACAGCAATGGCATTTCAGTTGGTTATCAGTTATGAGTAAGCATTTTAGCTCACTGAAAACCTAGCCCTATGCATAACACCAATTCAACTTTTCCCAGTTGGATACACAAACTGTTGCAGGATTCTTCTAAAAGTCTCTCCTAACAATATAAGAGCCGCAGTGGCGTGGTGGTTAGAATGCAGTACTGCAGGCTACTTTTGCTGACTGCCGGCTGCCTGCAATTTGGCAGTTTGAATCCCACCAGGCTCAAGGTTGACTCAGCCACCCGTCCTTCCGAGATGGGTAAAATGAGGACCCAGATTGTTGGGGGCAGTATGCTGACTCTGTAAACTGCTTAGAGAGGGCTGTAAAGCACTGTGAAGTGGTATATAAGTCTAAGTACTATTGCTATTGCTATATTTCATCTGGTGTTTTTGATCTTTGAATCATGGGCATGGATCCACGTGTACGTTGCTTTAATTAAAATGAAATATATTGATAATTGTATTTTTCCCCTTTGCAACAATGTTACAAACCAAGGAAATTGGTTCATTATAATTCAGAGGAAGAGCTTGATGAATTGCATTTACGATCATGCTGATAAGAGCTTTTCTCTTTTCTGTAGCAACACTGATAAAGTTAATCATCTGGATGTTAACAAAGTTCCAGATGGGGGGATTTATTCGAAATATTAAAAAAAGAAAAAAGAAAGAAAGAAAGAAAGAAAGCTTCAACGGGCAGCCATTGATTACAGGATTTCGTTCTATTAACCAGTTTTATATTGACAGACGATGGCTGTATAAATTAAAATAAATGATAGCATATGTCTGGGGCAGTTCTGAGATGTGTCAATGTATGTCTGTGTTCATGTATGTGTGTGTTAAATTTAGAAAATTCTTTTTCCCCATTCTTGTACAGATAGTCCTCAGCTTACAACAGTTCATTTAGTGACCGTTTGAAGTTACAATGGCACTGGAAAAAGCAACTTGTGACCGTTTTATACACTTATAACCATGGCAGGATCCCCAAGATCATGTGATTAAAATTCAGAGGTTTGCCAACTGACTCGTATTTATGACAGTTGCAGTGTCTCTGGGTCATGTGATCCCCTTTTGTGACCTTCTGACAAGCAAAGACAATGGGGAAGCCAGATTCACTTAACAACCTAACAGCTTCAGCAACCCTGTTACTAACTGAACAACTGCCGTGATTCACTTAACAGCTGTGGCAAGAAAGGTTGTAAGGTGGGGGCAAGACTCTCTTAACAAATGCTTCACTTAGTCACTAAAAGTTTGAACTCAATTGTGGTCGTAAGTCAAGGACTACCGGTACACGTTTACATGAGGGGGTGCTTCAGTCTACTTCATCACTGCTGAATGATAAAAAGTTGGAACTCATGGAGAAGGTTTGCTGGATAAGGTGACAGGACAAATGGTAATGAGAAATATAGCAGTTCATCCTGCTGCCTTCAGAGAGACAGACAGAGAGAGAGAGAGAGAGAGAGAGACAGACAGACAGACAGACAGACAGACAGAGATAGAGACAGAGATACACACACACACACACATATGTATATATATACACACATACATACATATACAGAGAGAAATACACACACATACATGCATACATATATATGTATATATACACACACATACATACATACATATACAGAGAGAGAGAGAGAGAGAGAAACAGAGAGACAGAGATAGAGACAGATACACACACACGTACATACATACATACATATGTATATACACACACATACATATATATGTATATATACACACATCCATCCATCCATCCATACATATAGAGAGAGAGACAGAGACAGAGACAGACAGACATACATATATATGTATATATATACACATACACACACACACATACATATACAGAGAAAGAGAGAGACAGACAGAGACAG
Organism: Pantherophis guttatus; assembly: GCF_059756535.1. Lineage (NCBI taxonomy): Eukaryota > Metazoa > Chordata > Lepidosauria > Squamata > Colubridae > Pantherophis > Pantherophis guttatus. The sequence goes on along the minus strand of NC_142067.1, from coordinate 114,418,659 downwards.
AGATAGAGACAGAGATACACACACACACACATACATACATACATATATATGTATACACACACACACACACACATATACAGAGAGAGATACAGAGAGAGAGAGAGAGAGAGAGAGAGAGGAGAGAGAGAGAGAGAGAGAGAGAGAGAGAAACACACACGTGCAGAGGTGATTGTGAGTTTTCAACACTGATTGAGCTCATTATGAGCACAGCTATTTCCTGTGCATGTAGTTTGGTCCTGCAGTTATTATAATTGCAGTTCTAATCATCATGACTATTATTTTTAACCCACCCAATAATCTCACTTCTTTAGACTGATTATGGCTCTGCTTGTTTCTTTATCAGTTTGCCAAAATATTAAAACAAGCTTTAGCCGATGAATGAAAAAAAAAAAATTACCTACCGACTGACAGGTAAGCAGGGACAGACCCGCAATGCACTTCTTTTAACAAGATCCCTCTTTTTGTTTGTAACATCACAAAAAGGAGTCAGACGGTTCTTCCTTCTATTGTTCCAGAGGAACTGGATAAACCATCCAACGGCTTAAGCATCAAATCAAGAGTCAGACAGATTGCAAACCTTTTTGTTCTTGAGAAATCTCAGAATGGCTCTCAAGCAGGTTTTCAGTCTTGTTTCTCACTTCACATACTTGGGTTTCTTCCTTTCAACGGGGATGAGGCATTCCGGAATGCTGCAGAATAACTTTTTGTTGGTTGGTAGGTAGGTAGGTAGGTAGGTAGAGGCAATTGTCAGAGGCAATTAGCCCCGTTACCTTCCTGGGGTTATTGCCTGGATCATGGCATTTTCCTTGTGTATACCTTTGAAAAATAAAACCGGAATACATTTTCTAACTAAACTCATATTTATTGTAAAGAAGAAAATAAAACATCTTACTAGTCTAAAAATAATTAAATTGTTACATTTTGGTAAAGTTCCTACTGGCTATATCTCTGTAGCTGGACTTCTCTTGGCAAGAGAATAAAGAAAAGTGAAGTAGAATGAAAGAATGTGGATATACGTAGTTAGCTTACTGATAAGCTACGGAAAGTCTGACAGTCCAGAAATAATGAGCTCTGCTGGTAAATACAAAAACGCAGTGACAGTATTTATTTATTTATTTATTTATTTATTTATTTATTTATTTATTTATTTATTTATTTATTTATTTATTTAATTTGTCAAACATGTATAAGATAACAGATATAAGTATAAACACGATTATGAATACAGGATAAGGATACGAATAAATGGGGACAGTAGGACAGGGACGGTAGGCACGCTGGTGTGCTTATGCACGTCCCCTTACAGACCTCTTAGGAATGGGTGAGGTCAACAGTAGACAGTCTATGTCTACTGTAAACATAAAGTTATGTCTACTAACTGTAAACATAAAGTTATGGGGGTTTTGGGATGAAACCACAGAGTCAGGTAGTGCATTCCAGGCATTGACCACTCTGTTGCTGAAGTCGTATTTTCTGCAATCGAATTTGGAGTGGTTTACCTTGAGTTTGTATCTATTGTTTGCCCTTGTATTATTGCAGTTGAAGCTGAAGTTGTCATTGACAGGTAGGACGTTGTAGCAGATAATTTTGTGTACTACGCTTAGGTCAGACCGAAGGCGGCACAGTTCTAAGTTTCCTAGGTCCAGAATTTCAAGCCTGGTGGTATAAGGTATTTTGTTGTGAGCAGAGGAGTGGAGGACTCTTCTTGTAAATACCTCTGGACTCGCTCAATTGTATTAATGTCTGATATACAGTGCGGATTCCAGGCAGATGAGCTGTATTCGAGAATTGGTCTAGCAAACATTTTGAATAATGTATAATTTTGTATAATTATAGTTTGTATAATGGGTGCCAAAAAAAGTATGTAACTTTTTAAATAAAGTTTCATCCATTCTAAGGAGAAATCTACACATCATAGGCAATCTTGGTGCTCTCTGAGCTTGGTTGTTTTCTTGTGGTTGTTTCATTACCTAAACTAGGTAACATCTTCAGTGCTAGACTAGCGACCAAGTTCAGAGAACACCAAGAACCCCCCATTTCCACCTTGAGCTACAAAATGTTCTCCTTTATTGTTAACAGAGCCTTGATAGTACAGTGGTCTATGCACCCTGTTATTAACACAGCTGCCTGCAATTTCTGCTGGTTCGAATCTCTCCAAGGCTCAAGGTTGACTCAGCCTTCCATCCATTCTAAGGTAGGTGAAATGAGGACCACCGGTTTGTGGGGGCAATAAGCTGACTTTGTATAAAATATACAAAAGTATGAAGGCTATTGCTTAACGCATTGTAAGCCGCCCTGAGTCTCCGGAGAAGGGCGGCATATAAATCAAATTAAAAAAACAAACAAACAAACAAAAAAAACCCCATAGGACTGGCAGAAAAAAAGACCCGATTGGTAACCACTACAGGGGGGGAAAGCTTTAAACTAATCTAAAGCTTCTATATCCTGCACATTTGGAACAGATGCTCATATAACAATTCATGCATAAAATTTTCATGGCTCTTATGACACATCCAAAGCTACACCCATTACATTTTCAGTTTTATGTGGCATTTTTATGCGCCATTTTTTTAAAAGAATCTCTGTACAAATGTTACAAGAACAATTCTGGTTATGATGAAACATATCCTTCTGCCTATTTAGTGAAGCTCTTGAAGGATTTCATAGGTCATGAAATCTGCAGCCTTAAGAGCTCTTTGACTGTAGCAATCAATATACTGTCTAGGAAAATTACCCTGCATCTTAGAAGCTAAATTAATGGTTTCATTACCATGGTTAAAAAAATAATAATAATAACCCCACAGGCAAAAAAAAAAAAAACATTACCCTGTTGCAGTGCCACTTTCTCTTCCTTTGAAATCCTTTTACTTTTCCCTGTATTTCTTGTGGAATAGTAAAAATGTTTTTACTTGTTCTTGAAAAACAGTAAATATATAAATCCTCAGCTGCTGGAATATTTGAAAGACATCCAGATGATTATTTATATCAGTGATGTCAATGCACACACCTTACATTTGTAGAGCTACAATTTCTAAATTCAATGAAGGACACAAGACAAGAGAAGACACTGATTATAGGGTCTGAAATGGGTCTCAGTGGGAAAGAGCAGATTGAAGTTGAACCCAGGCAGGCAAAATTGTTTTTACAGAATAGTAGAATAACAGAGTTGGAAGGGACCTTGGAAGTCTTCTAGTCCAACCCCCTGTTCAAACAGGACATCCTATACTAGGGGTGGGGAAATGTGGCCCTTTTACAACTGTGGACTTCAACTCCCAGAATTCCTGAGACAGCCAAGCTGGCTCAGGAATTCTGGGAGTTGAAGTCCACAGGTCATAAAGGGGCCATATTTGCCCACCCCTGCCCTATACCAATGATGGCTAACATTTTCTGGACCGGGTGCCCAAAGCACGTGCATGAATGCGTGCGTGCAAGCCCGAAACCCCAAAATGCAATGCGCGTGCAGCCCCTGTGCATGCGTCCCGCCCCATGCATGCATGGCAAAGACACGAAGACCAGCTGGCCGGCGGGAGGCATGTGCGCATACACGGTGGAGCTGAACTGGGGTGACGGCTCGCGTGGCCACAGAGAGGGTGCTGTCTGCCACCTCTGGCATGCGTGCCATAGGTTCACCATCACGGCACTATACCATTGCAGACAAGAGGCTGTCTACTCTGTTCTTAAAAGCCTTAAGTGATGGAGTACCCACAACTTCTGAATGCAAGCTGTTCCACTGGTTAATTGTTCTCACTCTTAGGAAATTTCTCCTTAGTTCTAACTTGCTTTTCTTCTTGATTAGTTTCCATCCATTGTTTCTTGTCTTGCCTTCTGTTACTTTGGAAAATAGATTGATCCCTCCCCTTCTTTGTGGCAGCCCCTCAAATATCAGAACACTACTATGATGCTATTCTTTCTAGATAGCCTCCACACCCCTAATTATCTTTGTTGCTCTTTTCTGCACTCTTCCAGAATCTCTACATCTTTTTTATAATATGGCAACCAAAACTGTATGCAGTATTCAAACTTACTAATGTCAGCACTCCAAGCTGCATTCACTCCAGTGATGACATAAGAAGGAGGAGGTGGGGGCATCTGGCAAGAGGACGCTTGACTTTTCACCTACTTATTTTCCCTGGAAATACTATCCCCTAGGAGATGGGTTGGGAGGGGGGAAATTCCTTTGAGCTGAAGTAGTAGATAACAGCAGAGTGACTTGGAAGATGGCCAATGAGAAGCAGAGCAGTGGGGAAAGGAAAGGGAGGGTTTGGACCAGGAAGTCAGTGTTGGCTGCAACTGAGTCGGAGTTTTCGATTGTTGTGCTTAATAAATGAAAGATTTCGATCAAGGACTATTTGTTTGAAATGCAGTTTATTTGAGACGACACCGAATCCTGACAACTAAGGCTTTATCAAGTAGTACTAATACTTGTCGTGACACAGTATATCTCAAGTTTTCCTCAGTAATCATCAGAGTAGATCACAGTACATCACAGTTTTCCACAGATACCACTGTTATCTCTGAAAGGCAAGCATTATCTGGGAAGGAGCAGAATTGTGATTTGAGAGTCCTCGTAGACTCATGGTTCCTGCTTGAACTCCAGGGTGTAGAATGCAGCTGCAGAAACTTTTGAGCAGCTTTGGCTAGTGCACCAATTGTACCCTTACTTGGTACAGGAGGACACGACTACAATCACTCATCCTTGCTTGGACTACTGCAATACATTTTATATGGGGCTTTAAAGATTTTAAATAGCATTTAGAAATTACAACTGTCCCAGAATGCAGGAGCTCCAGGAACTCAAACATCGGGGTGTCAAACTCGATTTCATTGAGGGCCGCATCAGGATGGTGCTTTACCTCCGTGGGCTGGGGTGGGCATGGCCAGAATGGTCGTGGCCAGCTCAACATGACTCGTGTTGAGGGCGCCTGTGGTGGCCCAAGTGCTCTGCCAGCAAAAATGGGCTCCCGAGCTCCATTTTCACTGGCAGAAGCACCGCAGGCTGGTCCTTCACTGTTTCCAGGGCAGCCTCGCAGGCCAGATCTAAGTACCCCTCAGGCTGGATCCAGCCCCATGGACCTTGAGTTTGACACCCCTGACCTAGTGTGATCCTTGTTGATCCAAGTGACAAATGATTTGGTTTGGGTACTAAGTCTCATCATATTGTTCATAGGGCATAACATTCCAGGGAACACACTTCACTGGGGGATGATTTTTATTTAAATGTATATGCCACCAAACTCAGAGCAAGTCAAAATTCTACATTTTCTTCAGGGAAGTAATTCCACATTTGCGTCAAACATTTGGAAGAAGTAGAATCAGCTGGCAATTCTCCTAATGCCAACTATATGACTCATTTTTCTCAAGAACACAGCCAGATGCAGGCCAAATTTGTTTAGCTATATCATGACATTTAAAGTGTCATTTTCACACCAGAAAGGAATAATAAGCAAGAAAGTACCTAGCTCTATAACACCTTTAATAGAAAATGCCAGCAAGCAATAGAAAACGTTCCCCCCTCCCCATTGGAAATACATGTAGTTGGCTGGCAAAACTGTCCCATTATGTGAAGCTGACACAAAAATGCATACTGTGGTTTTGTGTTATATTGTTACTTATTCAACTGGAAATGTTTATACTAGAGTTTCTCTACCAAAACACAGTTAATGAAATAGAATAGGTTACAGGAAAAAAATGGTAATATAACTATAGTACATTAGGGGGTAAACATTTCATTAAGGCTTGAGTCTAGAAGTGAACACCAAATCAGGACAAAAAGAGGTGGTAAGTCCAAATTGCAAATATACCTTGAATCAGCAAGAGCCATATTTAAAAGTGGAATTGGCAGGATTCCTGGCAGGAACCAAGCTCATTATTGACAAAGAGTCACAACCATAAACTATCCTCCATTTTACAACTGTGGTTGATATGAAAAAGAAAATTAACTACTTTGCAGTCTGTATTGAGGCAAATTTCTTAGATGGAAAGCAAGTGAGGTGACTCTTCCTCTTCAGTTCATCACAATGTTTTTTGACAGGATGTAGGTACTGTAATTTTCAGGGAGGCTGTGCCGGAATATGCTGTGTTCCCTAGAAAATTTATATCTTTTCTTCTATAGACTATCTATAAACCAGAGGTGTCAAACTCAAGGCCCGGGAACAGTGGTGGGTTTCAAAATTTTTTACTACCGGTTCTGTGGGTGTGGGTTGGTGGTCATGGCATAGCTTGGTGAGCATGGCGTGGCTTGGTGGCCGTGGCAGGAAAAGGATACTGTAAAATCTCCATTCCCTCCCCAATCAACTGGGACTCAGGAGGCAGAGAATAGATGGGGGTGAGGCCAGTCAAAGGTGGTATTTACCGGTTCTCCGAACTACTCAAAATTTCTGCTACTGGTTCTCTAGAACTGGTCAGAACCTGCTGAAACCTACCTCTGCCCGGGGGTTGCTTAAATCTGGTCCATGGGGCCACCCTGGAAACAGCAAAGGACTGGCCTGGCCCTCCTGAGCTCCATTTTCACTGGCAGACGGTTGCAGGAGGCTGTAGCAGCCAAAAACGGAGCCCATTTTCCCTGGCAGAGTGCTAAGCATATGGCAAGACTTTTGAGAAGGATGTGGAATTCATTACCAGCTTAGATGCCTACACATAAGCAAGAATCCATCCTTTCAAACACACTAAGCCAAAATAACAACTTCAGGCACAAATAACACTTTCCCTGCTAGAAATTTTTAAGTTCCATAGAGCGCTACACAGCAGTGCAGTTCTCTCTCACAACTACTAAGATTTTCTGCAGAACTGGAACAATTTCAATTAAGCAACCTGGATACATCCCTAAGAATTTGGTGGCTATACATTGGGGAAATTAATTGCAAATAAAACATGAATTAAAAAAACCCATATGTACAGAGTCCTGCAATTGTTCAAAACATCTGCCAAACCTCAACATCCTGAAATTCAGTTGTAGATACGTATCTGTTATTTTCCTAAGGGGTTAGGTGGGGATAGGAAGGGTAAAAAAAAGCAAAGGAGTAGTATGAAATTCACAAGCACCTCTTTTTTTTTTTGCTTCAGGTTTCAGATTAATTTAGAGTTTGCCCATGCTGTTGTTCCCCAAATTTAATATCAAAGGTATAGTAATAGCAATAGCATTTAAACATATATACCGCTTTACAGTGCTTTACAGCCCTCTCTAAGTGGTTTACAGAGTCAGCATATTGTCCTCAACAATCTGGGTCCTCCTATCACCCACCTCAGAAGGATGGAAGGCTGAGTCAACCTTGAGCCAGGTGAGATTTGAACTGCCAAATTGCAGGCAGCCGGCAGTCAGCAGAAGTAGCCTGCAGTACTGCACTCTAACCACTGCGCCACCATGGCTCATCTATATTTATATCTATATTTGTATCTTTGTTTTATGAAATTATTGAACTGAAAATACAGCAAAGAGTTCTTGAAGAACAGTGACATGTGACGTTTTGCCTTGAAAGGGCTCAGTAGTGTCAGATAAAAGAAAAGTAGACTTCTGTGAAATGTGCAGATACTTTATCTCTCTACTTTCTGACTTTTGGCCCTTTTCATGTTTAGAACTGCTGTAACTTATGTTGCTTGGTTCCTCCTTTAAAAGATGGAGTGGCTGTTCAGGAAAAGAGCAGGAAGGTATTTATTAACTGTATTAATCGTTATGAAATTCATATACTATCCAACTTTCAATTTCTGTTTATTAACTGCATTAATCATTATTAAATTAATACGCTATCCAACTTCCAATTATGCTCATGCTAGATTACATATGTACATTTAGACTTTGGTTGTTTTCAACATCTTTTCCCATCATTGGAACTATTCAGGGGTAGTATTCACTTATCTTCGCTACCGGTTAACAAATGTGAGTGCGCGCGCCTCCTCCACACATGCACAGAGCTTCTGTGCATGCTCAGAGGGTCAAAAATGGGACGTGATGACATCCGGGTGGATGGGTGGAGCCTCCCACCACCGGCACTACCGGATCGCACAATCTGGATAGAGCTGGCTGAATTTCACCACTGGAATTATTGTTCCCACTGAATGTCTGCTTATTATATATTATATTCTGGTGAGATAGTGCCTTGCAAGTTGAATGAATGAATGGATGAATGAATGGATGAATGGATGAATGGATGAATGAATGGATGAATGGATGAATAGATGAATAGATAAATGTGAGTGAGTGAGTGAGTGAGTGAATTCTCCTGTATAACCCTGTATAACGCCTTATAACTAATGTGATGAATTCTGGAGCCCCATTCAGATCATACCAATAACAAATAGAAGCCACATAAGTCTCAGTGAAACACTTCTTTCTTCAGGAAGTCATAGTGTCATGGTAGCAAATAACCAACGGACCATGAGGATAGCACAATTGTATACAGCAAGGAACACTTTTCTTCTAGAACTGTACTTATGAATGTCCCCATGATTGAGAACTGCAATAGTGCAAAGTTTGGTCTTCTTTGCACGTGCAATAAAGTACTGTACATGCAAGCATCTTTTTTGTAGACAGTTCTGTTGTACTCACAGACAACCACTTATTCCTTGACATCATAGCACCATGATGGTGAACCTATGGCACGCGTGCCCGGGGTGGCATGCAGAGCCATCTTTCCGAGCATGCTAGCTGTTGCCCAACTCACCTGCAGCTGCGTATGCATGCACACCGCAGCTGGTGTTCGGGCCTCCGGTGCGTATGCATGAAATTCAGGGGACCCAGCTGATCTTTGGAGCTCTCCTGCGCATGTGTGCACATTTGCGCATGCGTGTGAGAATACTTGCATGCAGCGCGTGCATGTGTAGATGGTGTTCATGTACATGCATTGCGTATGTGAAAATCACATGCATGCACAGATGGTGCGATTGCACATGCAGCACACTGGAGGAAGCTGCGTGAAACCTGCGCACTTGCACAAGTGGTGCAATTGCATGCACAGTGCATGGGGGAGCCGCATGAAAGCCGTGTGCATGTGCAGATGGTGTAGTTACACATGCAGCGCACAGGGAGGAGCCATGCGTTAGCACAGATAGGGTGCACAAAACGTGCAAAACGCATACCTGTTCGGCACTCAGTGAGTAAAATGTTTGCCACCACTGTCATAGCATAATTTAGGGAAACAATGTAATTGTTGCTTTGTGGAGATGTTTGTACCGTATGTACTTGTACCATCAGGTGGTTTGTACCAGGTCTGGGTTCTACTTACCTTTACTACCGGTTTGCAATGGGGCCGGTTCGCAAGTACTGCTTCACTCGCACACAGGCACGCTCTTCTGTGAATGCTCAGAAGCGTCCTGATGATGTCAGGATCGGTAGGTGGAGCCTCCCACTGGTTTTACTACTGATTCTATAGAACTGGTCTGAACCGGGGCAACCCACCACTGGTTTGTACCATCACTTGGTTACACCCCAGTGTTGCTGTATTTGCTTGTTTGGGGAAGAAATAGAGATTGATAAATGATGCTAGAAGAAATTTAGCAGCATGTTCTGCTAGGGAAACGAGGTAATGAAGGCAGCAGGTTTCTTTAGGATCATTCTTGTTTCCCATTTCTGCACTACACGATTTCTGAAGTAAAGAATGTCTATGGCTTATTTCCAACCGTCCTATATTATGTTTCTCCTTCCTCCCAGTTTGCCAAAACTGCCAGGATGAAAAAGAAATGATTATTCGGCATCCCAACAAATGCACAATGTTGGAAAAGGAAAGAATGTGACAAAACTAAGAAGCAAGTAATGTGCACACTTCTAACCTGAAGCAAGATATAAGAAATTATCTGTTAGAGTTACAGAACATTAAAAATAAATAAATAAAAGTTTTCTTGGCTGCCTATCTTTGCCCTTTCAGCAGTCAAGCTGTCACTCTTTGTGGAGTAAATAGGTAATTGAAAGTAAATGTATTTTCCTTCTAAAGTTCATTTGAAGCCTCCAGGGATACAAGAAAGGAGGAGAAAAAATGATAAAGAAGCCAACTTCCACGTTATGTATATGTAGCCCTTGAATTTTCACTGACATTTCTGCTAAAAGCACTCCCAAGACATTCCCCATAGTTATAGCAAAAAGGAAGATCATATGCAAAGTAGGGGAAAAAATGCTATGACTACATATATATTTTTGAAAGTGCTCCTTCAAACGTTAGTGCACATGAACACTGTTACTGAGGTAGATTTCTGGTAGAGAGTAAGGTTGTAGGGATTGGTATTGACCCAAATCAAATCACTGGTTCAATTTAGTTCATCAATTTGATCTTATTCGATGATTTGGAAAATCAAGTCCATTTGTTTTGACACTTCCATTTTCTCTGACCGGAGTGAATCTGATGCAGAGACAACCAGCTAATCAGAGAAGGCATCAGAGTTTTGTTAAGCACAGTAAGCATGGGATTGATATTATAATGTCACCTTGAAAGATACTGCATTATTAAGCATCATAGGAACAACATTAGAAACATATAAACTGGGTAGCTATTTCATCCATCCAGGGATATGATACAATACATGATACACAATTCACAATACACAATAGCAATAGCAACAGCACTTAGACTTATATACCACTTCATAGTGCTTTACAACCCTCTCTAAGTGGTTTACAGAGTCAGCATATTGCTCCCAGCAATCTGGGTCCTCATTTTACCCACCTTGGAAAAATGGAAGGCTGAGTCAACCTTGAGCCAGGTGAAATTCAATCTGCCAAACTGCTGGCAGCCGGTGATTAGCAGAAGTAGCCTGCAGTACTGCACTCTAACCACTGCACCACCATGGCTCATACACAATGCATAATATATGTTGTATGATATATGTTTATGATATATTTATTGAAATTATTTAAGCTTGTATATATAAACTTGTGGAGGGACGCGGTGGCTCAGTGGCTAAAACGCTGAGCTTGTCTATCAAAAGTTCAGCAGTTCAGCAGTTCAAATCCCTAGTGCCACATAACAGGGTGAGCTCCCATTACTTGTCCCAGCTTCTGCCAACCTAGCAGTTTGAAAGCAGGTAAAAAATGCAAGTAGAAAAAGAAGGACCACCTTTGGTGGGAAGGTAACACCGTTCCGTGCACCTTTGGCATTTAGTCATGCTGGCGACATGACCATGAAGACATCTTCAGACAGCGCTGGCTTCGGCTTTGAAACGGAGATGAACCCCGCCCCCTAGAGTCAGGACGACTAGCACATATGTGCGAGGGGAACCTTTACCTTTTATATAAACTTGTATATATATTTAAACTTGTATATATATATATATATTGTTGCAATATTTTCTGGATCAGACTCAATAAAGATGTTAAGAAGTAAAAGTTTAAATATACTTTCTTTTATTTACAATAGGCATTCTATATTCACTGAATATTCACAGATAGAAGCGAGGAAAAGGGTGAAGATGGCTCCTTATATATACAATGGGTGGAGCTATATGTGGGAGTGATGAGTCATGAATACATTAATGATTGAAGAATAAGTTAACCCCTGATATCCCATTCATATACTATTTACACATTAGAGAATAAGGCATTTACATCTGACAAATCCCCCTCTAAATGCCGATTCGTTATACAACACCAATTACATTCAGATTCAGGACAATATAAAATATGCAGTTTAGAAGTCAGATATTTGTGCTGTTTAGAAGGTAAGGGCTTTGTTAATATGTCAGCTAATTGTTCTGAAGTATCACAGTGTATAGCCTTAATAAATCCATCCTGAGACAACTGTCTCACATGTTTAAATTTTATATCTATATGTCTGGACCTTTGTCCAATGGCATCAGATCTAGATATTTCAATAGCTGCTTTATTGTCTTCATGCATGACAAAAGGCAAAGCAGGTTTTTTCCAAACATCTGAGATTAAATCGTTAAACCATACAAGGTTATTTGCAGCTTTGGATAAACAAACATATTCTGCTTCTGTCGTTGAAGTGGCTACTAGTTCTTGTTTACCAGTGTACCAGTAAACTGGACAGTCATTTAAGAGAAAAATATATCCAGATGTACTTTTTCTGCATGACGTGTCTCCAGCCCAATCTGCATCTGCGTAACATACAAGCTTTGGTTCTTTGTTATCACTAGGTTCTAATACTAAGCAGAAATCTAGAGTACTTTTCAGATATCTTAAAATTCTTTTAACAGCTTCCCAGTGATACATTGTTGGTTTGCTGACGTGTCTGGATAATAAGTTGAGTGGTAAGGCGATATCTGGCCTAGTCCAATTAGATATATAGAGAAGTGAACCTATGATTGATCTATAAAATGTGTTATCCTTGAATTCAGGGGAAGATTCATCAGTATTTCTAAGAAAATCAGTTTGCATAGGAGTATCACAGGGTTTGGCATTGATAAGATTACATTTATTCAAAAGTTCTATAATTTTATCTCTTTGAGTAAGTTTGAATCCCCTTCTAGTCTTATTAATTTGGACACCAAGATATTTGTTTACTTTACCTAGGGATTTCAACGAGAAATGTTCATTTAACTTATTTACAAAAGATTCTCTTCTCTCTTTGTGTTTTCCTATATACAAAATATCATCTACGTAAATCAATACAAACTCAACGTAGTTGTCACCCTTTTTTGACAAAAAAACAGTTATCAGCAGTGGTAGCATTGAAATCCATAGTCTTAAGTACTTTTACCAAACAATCATACCATCTTTTACCAGATTGTTTTAATCCGTACAAACTCTTATTCAACAGCCAAATTTCATTTTTGTTGGTGTATTGACTGTGAGGTGCTCTTACATATATTTCCTTATCTAGTTTCGCGTGTAGATAAGCAGTCTGTATGTCATATTGAAATACATCAAGGTTGAGTGCTGATGCTACCACTAGAGCTGTTTTGACACTCTCTGTTCTTACTGTGGGAGAATACGTATCAGTATAGTCCTCCGGATATTTCTGTGCATATCCTTGTGCAACTAATCTAGCTTTGTATAGAGTATTGCCTCCTTCTAAATTCTTAATTTTATATATCCACCTGGTACCAATAATTGTTTTATCTTTAGGTGCAATTGCAGGTGTAAATACATTTAATCCTTGTAAACTTTCCATCTCTTTCTTCATAGCTAGTTCCCATTTTTCTTTTTCTTCACAAGGAAGTTTTAACACTTCTTCATATGAGTTAGGTGTTATTGATTCACCATCCATATGCATTATGTAATCCCTGTATTTGTTTGGCATTTGATTCCTGTTGTTCCTAATGACTCTTTCAGGTTTGCTATTGTTATCGTGTAAATATCTTGCTTCCTTTTTGGTCAGTGTATCTGTTCTTATTTTGTGTTGGCTATTTGTCCAAGTTTTAGTTTTGCTTTTGTGTTTGTTGATATTTTGTTTTTCTATGGTCCCTTCCTCATGAGGTTTTGTTTCTTTACATTTATTTGGAAATATTTCATTAAGATGTAATTTAGACCAGTTGGCTTGTTCATGGAACACAGCTGTTCTGGAAACTATAAATTTGTTATTATTATCAATGAATCTGTATCCTTTGGTGCCAGTTTCATATCCCATGAATTTGAGTCTTCTGGATACATTTTCTCCCTTTCTTCTCAACTGTTTGGGTATGTGTACGTCTGCAGTGACTCCAAATATGTGCATGTGTGCTAATTTTGGCTTCCTATTATACATTACTTCGTATGGTGTTTTGTTTACAATACTGGACCAAGTTCTATTTTGTGTGTAATTTGAATAATGTAGGGCTTCTGACCAAAATTGTTTGCTTAAGCCAGCATCCTCCAATGTGCATCTAATCATGGTTTGTAATGTGGAATTTTTCCTCTCTGCAATTCCGTTTTGGAACGCAGAAAATGGACTAGACGTGTAATGTAGCATTCCTCTGTCCTTTAACCATTGGGAGAATTCTTTGGACATGAATTCACATCCCCTATCTGTCATAATTTGTTTTATTCTGATATTGTGTTGTGTTTCTATGCGTTTGTAAAATTCCTTAAATTTTTGAAATGTTTCATCCTTATGTTTTAGTGTGTAAACAAACCCATAACGGCTATAATCGTCTACTATAACGTTTTCTATAAGTGATTGATGGAGTTAATGGGCCTACTAGGTCCATGTGTACTAAGTCAAAAATTTTGTTAGTTGATCTAGTAGAGTTTCTTGGCCTGGGACTAGTTTTTAGTTTTGTAGATTTACATACTGAGCATTCCAAATAATTTTCACAATTTTTTATTTTGACACCTTCTGCGTGTTCAGTCATCTTTTGTACTACAGGAAAACTGGCATGTCCTAACTTCCTATGCAAGATGTGAGCACACTCATCATGAATTGGCTTACCTATTTTTGGTTTTTTTATATCGTGTGTATCTGTATGATTATGAGATATTTTACATTCTTCATTGTCACTGTTGCTAATATTTTCATCACCTGCTTCAATACAATCTTCTATATTTGAATCAATGTTATGTAACCATTCTTCCTTTGTTATCAAATAAGGTAGGCCTCCTTTAATCGTTACAGTGCCTATACTCGTTTTATTCTTCTCTAAAGTCGCTTTTCCCTTTGAGAAAACTATATTAATGTCAGAATCTCTACTTAGTTTTATGGCACTTAGTATGTTATGAGGTATTTCAGGTATTAACAATACCCCCTCTATTTTTCCTAGACCAGGCAAAGTTACATTCCCTCTGCCTAATACTTGAACCTTTTCTTGGTTAGCTACCTTTATTACAAATTTATCTTCTGTAAATGAAGACAATATATTTTTGTTATTAGTGGTATGATTAGTTGCTCCAGAATCAATAAGCCAATTATTGTTCTCATTTTGCTGTAATTTTGCGCTGTCTTGTTTATTTAGCCCATTCAGTGAACCAGATTTTCTATCTTTTGAATTTTCTCTGCCCCCTCTATTTTCTCTGTAATTTGGTGGGCTTCTATATCTATGTCTATCTATGGATGACTGTCTATAATTGTATTTGTTCCTATATTCTGACCTGTGTCTTTCCTTTGAAATTTTGGGGCAATCTCTTCTATTGTGTTCCCTGGATCCACAATTGTGACATTTGTATGTTTCATTATATTTTTCTTGGAAAACTACTTTCCTAAAAGGTTTGTGTTCTGTGTGATTGCTAGAACGATTTTTTCTTGAATTGTCTTCTGCTATCAGTTTGTTAGATAGACTTTCTATGGATAAATATCCTAGATTGATAGTGTCTAAATGTGACATAAAGCTATCCCATGATGAATCAAGTGAGTTGATAATAACACTTTTCATTGTTTGATCTGAAATCACCTCCCCCCTCAAGTGCAGTTCAGCTCTTATTTTGTTTAAAGATATTAAATGCTCACTTATGGAAACCCCTGGTTTTACTCTAGATGAAAAGAAATCCTTAGACATTCTTGTGGTGGTAGCTACACTGTCGCTGTGAAACAAATTAAACATGCATTGGATAATTTCAGAAACAGTCTGATTTGGTTTGATGCTATGATACATTGCAGGAGACACACTAGATATTATTAAGTAAAAAGCTCTATGGTGTAAACAATCTATTTTTAAAGTCCAAGGTCTTTTTGGGGGACTAGTGATAAAGAATAGTAAGTTTTCCTTCATAAAGACCACCTGGAGCTGTTGATACCATTCTTGCAAATTAATGCCATCAACCCTTAGTTTTGGGAAGTCACTGGGTAAGTTTCCCACATTATTTTGTCCATTACTTACAACCTGAGGTAGTCCGTGGTCTCGCAAGTGTAGAAAATCGCAAAACGGCATGGGGATGCTCGCAACGAGTCTGCGTGGCTCTTTCACCAGTTCATGTCTTCCCGGGTCGTCTGCGTAGTTTCGCGCATGCGCGTTGTCCATTTCTTCTTTGACTTCGTTACGGAAGGTTCTCTCCACCGCGGCTCGCTCGCGCTGCTCTTCTTCAGACGAGTCGGTCTCTGTTTCGGCCTTGGGAGCTCTGACGACGGCGGCTGCTCTTCTTTTCTTTTTGGAAGTGTAGTCACTTGCTTCGGTCTTTGGTGTAGGGCGGAATCGACAAGGCTCTCTAGGTTCGGGCGTCGTCGCTCTCGAAGTCAGGATGGGAGCGGGCAGGTCTTGAGGTATCGGCTTGTTCGCTCTCTTCTTCGGTATCTTTTTGGTAATTTTTAGTTTTGGCCCAAAAGCAGCAAAAAGCGTTTTCATCGCTGACTTTACTTGGGATTTTGTTGAGTCATCTTCACTTTCTGATTCTGACTCTTCCGAGGAGTTTGAATCCTCTTTTTCATCTTCGTTGTCTGATAACGTTTTTCGCGCCAGAAATTTTGAACTGAGCATTTTGATTGGCTCTGCTTCGCTCATCTTGGAGGTCTGTTGAAACCAAGATGGCTGCCATTCAAAATTTCGCGCGGGATCACATTTCTTCTTCTTCGTAATGACTTTCTCTGTAGTCATATCACTCACAATTTTTGGTTCTTTAGGCTTCTCATTAGAGATGTTTTTCTCTCTCGCTGCTCCGCTGTTCTTCAGCATTTCTTGGAGGTTCGCGATGAGGCTTTCATCATTTTTCTGGCTTTTTAATAGTTTTAATATCTCTGACCTGAGTTCGTTATTCTTTATTTCGATTTCCTCCTGGTCATCGTTTTCATCTATTATTTCTTCATCTTCAGTGGTGTATTCTTCGGATTCTCTTGAAATTGCGTTTGTGGATTCGTTGATTATTTCTTGTTCTGTTTCCATTTCTTTGCTGTAGGCCCTGGTGTTGGGCCTATCCTTCTTAGACATTTTTAAGTTTTTATTGAGTCAATTAACCATCCTCTGCTACCAGCTTGTTGCAATATTTTCTGGATCAGACTCAATAAAGATGTTAAGAAGTAAAAGTTTAAATATACTTTCTTTTATTTACACTAGGCATTCTATATTCACTGAATATTCACAGATAGAAGCGAGGAAAAGGGTGAAGATGGCTCCTTATATATACAATGGGTGGAGCTATATGTGGGAGTGATGAGTCATGAATACATTAATGATTGAAGAATAAGTTAACCCCTGATATCCCATTCATATACTATTTACACATTAGAGAATAAGGCATTTACATCTGACATATATATATGTTTATCTTATAACTAACTATAAATGTCTCCCAACCAAAAGTTAAAACTGCATAAAAGTAATATATTAAAAGTATAAAACTAGGGGGCAGTCAGTCACCTAATCCTATCCCATCGCTTGGGGGGGAAAGCCAGGTCTTCAAAGTTTTGTGAAAGACCAAGAGGATAGAAACCTGATGAATATCAAGGGCAGATTGCTCCATAGGACAGGAGTTACCACTGAAAAGGCCATCAGATAGACTATCAGATATGGTTTTCATGGTCAAACATCACCATGGCTTTAAAAAGCCTAGAGATCTTTATGGTTAACTATATTAATATGGACTCTGGATTATACCATCTGAGGATCAATAGATATTTATCAAGTTTAAAGGTATGGACACTTCATTTTTCCATATGAAGGCAAAGACATTGATCTGACAATCTCCAAATTATACTCTTCTTCCTTTTCCTGGTAGAGAACCATTATATGAAAATTCATTTACTTTATATCTCTATCTATGCAATAATACAATTTCATTGCCTACCCTTATCTAAATTCCAGGAATCATGTCTTTATTTATATTCTATTTTATCTCTCCAAAGAATTGTGTGGAAAATGCCATCATATCACTTTCATTTGATTTTTTTTTTTTAGTTGATGTTACAAAAATGGAACTTTAATTAAAAAAGGCGGAAGTTTTAACAAACTTTGTGAGATTTATTCTCTTTAATGCTAAGATTGCTCCCTGTAATATCATACTTAAATTCCAGCCTGGGCTAGAGAATGATCTTAGTGGAATGAACAATTTCACACTGAGAACTTCATTTGAATTTCTTGAATTTAGGGGAAAATATTCCCTCCTCTGGTTTAATGGATATTCAGTGGGGAAAATGAAAACATGTTGACATAATGTTTGTACTTTCTAAAATAAAATTTATATACATGTATAAAATAAGTTCTCCAGGGGAAAATGTCCACTTTTGTGATGGGGTTTATCAACACATTGAGACTTGGTTCACATGTAACTATATGCTACAATTTATCAAACCATGTTTTCCTTAATAAGCCATCATTATATATTTATAGAATCTACAAAGAAAAATGAATAGTTTAGCATAGCCCATTTAGTCAAAATCAAATGGAACCCATTTGATTTTTCCTTTGATTTTCAGTTGAATCATTATGAGATTTAATATTTAGACAGTATATATAAAATTATCTTGTTACTAGCTCCTTTTTCTCCTTTTATTCTTTTTTTAAAAGAAGAAACCCTTTAATATTGGGAATATTTTTTTTAAAAAAAGAAATAATTTGTTTCAAGGTTGAACATCAATAGCTTAGTTTGCACTTTGACATATGAATTGTATTACGAATTTGTGATAAGGTGAAAATTACCTTTATGCCCATGTTAACTAAATTAATACTCATCACAGAACATATAAAAGTGTTCTGAACTATACAATCTCCTATTGGGATATTTATAAATGCCTTCAGTATATTACCGTATTTTTCAGAGTATAAGACACACCTTTTTCCCCCAAAAAAGAGGGTGAAAATCTGGGTGCGTCTTATACTCCGAATGTAGCCCTGCCCAGCTTCTCAAATGGAGGTTTCAGAGGCTGAAAAAAGCATCAGAAACCAAGCTTCAGAAAAGAAGTCCCCAAACAGAGCTTCAGAAAATTAAAATCTCAAACTTCATCAGGATTGCTGCTGTGTAATCCCTTGACATATTATTTGGAACAGGCTGATAGGCTTAAACCCACTGGCAATTTCCCACAGTCCTATTTTGTTTCAAAAGCTAATGACAGTGCAGAAGTTCTAATTCAGCTCACAGTCATTGGGAGCAAAGAGATTATGCTCCCAGAAACTTCTTTATAATCTGTAACAGTGGTGGGTTCCGCTTACCTTCGCTACCGGTTTGCGATTTTGACCGCATGCATGCACAGCTTCTGCGCATACACAGACCATCTGTGATGGCGTCCAGGTGGGTGGGAGGAGCCTCCCGCCACCGCTGCTACTGGTTCGCACGAACCAGGGCAAACTGGTAGAAACTTCCTTAGAATCTGTAAGTGTGGAGGTCTGCATTTGAAAAGGGGATCCACCCCACATTTTGTAAACTGAAGTGTGATGCCAAATAAATTAGCTTTGTTATTATACTGAGATATATTAATAAGGCAAAATGGCTTTAATTGAATCCAGCTAATTAGCATCCTGTTTCACCATGAAGGAATTATTAGAAACACGAGTTTCTTTCAAACAGCCTTGAGTAAACCTGAATAATATTATGTTGTTAATAACCCAATCGAACAATGATATTGTTGCATTGTGACAGCTAAGACAGTGAGCCATTGCATCTTTGGTTCAAATTTAATTCTGCCTTGAACTCTTGAAGGCTTGGGATCAGTTAGCAAATGCAGATAATGAATTATTGTGGCTAAGTCTATAGTAAATTATTTAAATCTACTATAGAAAAGGTCTATTTGATTTGGGAATATGATCCTAGAAGGGCATATTATCCTCTCTCTCATTCTCTCTTTCTGTTTTGACATTTGTACATTAGGAGTAAAGTACAAATATAAATACATGAAACATATTTCCCATGATTAGTGCACATTCTTCCCTCCAGCAAGCCTTCAGATACCATTTAGGCAGAGTTTGATCCAAATAAAATAACTCTCTAGTGGTACATTTTTCAACTATATCCTTTTCTTTGCCTTACAGATCAGTTTGGCAGCTCTCTGTAAGATTTGTCACTATCAATATTAATAAATTTGCCTTTGTCCTCTGCTCGTTGACATTTTATTTTATTTATTGCCGTTTATATTGTTTTGCGTAATTTGATATCACCTTTCTTAACAAAATTAAATCAAAAAATGTAACATATAAGCCTTTAAAGAAACATCCTCTTAGTTGTAAAACTTTTTTTTTATATCTTCTCCCTTTCCCCCTCCCAGTTTAAGGAACCAGCTGAGTTCAAATTTTTAAAAAGATTAAAATTCAAAAATGAGTGAATGAAATTATAATTATCTGCTGTTCTGAAAATTGCATATTCAGTTATGTATAAAATGAGGCAGAGAAGCATAAAATAACTTAATTTCTAATTTCAAGAACTATTAACTATTAGGAAACTAGCCCTGGGAATACACTTTATTTTATTTATTTTATTTATTTATTTATTTTATTTCGAATTTATATACCGCACCTTCTCCCGAGGGACTCAGGGCGGTGTATAGCCAGCTAAAAACATACAATACAAACATTAAAAACAATTAAAAGGATATATATTAATTTGGCCCCAATTTAAAATGACAAACCAGTTAAAAATGTTTTTTAAAAAATGTTATATTAAGCCAGCCCGGCTTGCTGGAAAAAGAAAGTTTTAAGGGCACGGCGGAAGTCACCGTGGTCTTGAATTCTCCTTATCTCTGGGGGCAGCTGATTCCAGAGGGTAGGTGCCCCCACAGAGAAGGCCCTCCCCCTGGGGGTCACCAGCCTACATTGTTTGGCTGATGGCACCCCGAGGAGGCCCTCTCTGTGGGAGCGCACAGGTCGGTGGGAGGTCGTTGGTAGCAGCAGGCGGTCTCGAAGATAACTAGGTCCTATGCCATGGAGCACTTTAAAGGTGGTGACCAACACCTTGAAGCGCACCCGGAAGACCACTGGGAGCCAGTGCAGCTCACGCAGGAGTGGTGTTATGTGGGAGCACCAGGCAGCTCCCGTAATTACCCGCGCGGCTGCATTCTGGACCAGTTGGAGCCTCCGGGTGCTCCTCAAGGGGACCCCCATGTAGAGAGCGTGTTTACCCCTACTTTAAGGTAGGGGTAAACACAGTGGTGGGATTTAAATAATTTAACAACTGGTTCTCTGCCCTAATGATTTCTTCCAACCACCAGTTCACCAAACTGCTCAGAAAGTTAACAACTGGTTCTCCCGAAGTGGTGCGAACTGGCTGAATCCCACCACTGGGTAAATAGTAACAGTAACAGAGTTGGAAGGGACTTTGGAGGTCATCTAGCCCAACCCCTGCTCACACAGGTATTCTAACAGAGAATATTTACAATTGAGCTTATAGTCTTCTGAAAAGTTCCCTCGCCAAAGAAAAAGCAAAAATATCTTTGAGCTCAGAAAATCTGGGAAGGTTTTCAAAGTAGCCATGACCAATCTTTCATGAAATGCTCCCAGCTTCTTTCTTCAACTGCCCCTGTATTGCATTATCTCCAAGAATGAACCACCTCTTAAAAAAAAAAAGAAAGAAAAAAAACCTGTTATAATTTTAGTTGTTTTAAAATGCAGCTGAGTTTTATGATCTCTAGCTTTTGGTTGTAAAATTAAAACAAGGAAACGGTGTTGAGAAAACAAAGCAAATTGGGCTGTAACGTTGAGATATTTTCATTTGGCACTTCTTCTTTTTTTGCAGCAGCTGTTATTCATTATGCACTTGTAAAGAGCATAATGTTCTACAATGCATATTTGATTTCTATTGTGGATACTTCCATGAATTATGTTCCTTTCTCTGGACAATCTGATTAAATCAGCCAACTTAACATTGAACTTCCTACCCTGTTTCCCCGAAAATAAGACATCTCCTGATAATTAGCCCAATCGGGCTTTTGAGTGCATGCGCTAAAATAAGCCTCCCCCCCAAAAATAAGCCCTCCCCAAAAATATTTAAATGCAGAGCTGGAAATCATGTAAGACGGCAAGAGGAGCCTCCACGTGCCCCAAAATAATAAGACTTCCTCGAAAATAAGGCCAAGCGCTTATTTCGGGGTTCAAAAAATATAAGACAGGGTATTATTTTCGGGAAAACATGGTACTTAAAGAATGAGATAGAATATACTCTTAAATATATACTTCAATTATTTTTTAAAAAAAGCTTCATTGCATACCAAAATATTATAATTTAGTGTATAGATGCTAAAAAAGCTGAATACCAGTTTTTTTTATAGAGTTGTAAAATTCCTAGTAACTTGCCAGGCTGGCCTACTTTGATGAAATAATATATCACATAATTGGTACTTCTAAAGATTCCATTGGAATCTAGACTTTTTTTCTAGATCTGTCTTTGTTTTACTAAATTTCAAAACCATTCCTATCAGGTTTTGCTCCACTGCCTCTCCAGAGTTAACAGAGAGATAGAATCAGATCAGGCGAAGTATTAGTATTGCTTTATAAAGCTTTAGTAAGACCACATTTGGAAAACTGCATCCAGTTTAAAGAGTGCAGAAAAGAGCAACAATGATGATTAGGGGGCTGGAGGCTAAAACATATGAAGAATGATTCATATCAAAATGAAGAGGGGATCAACTTATTTTCTAAAGCACCAAAAGCAAGACAAGAAGAAATGCATGAAAACTAATCAAAGAGAAAAGCAACCTGGAACTAAGGAGAAATTTCCTAAGAGTTAGAGCAATCAACCAGTGGAAACATTTGCCTTCAGAAGTTGTGGGTGCTCCATCACTGGAGGCTTTTAAGAACAGATTAGACAGCTATTTCTCTGAATAGGGTATAGCAGTGATGGCTAACCTTTTTGCCGTTGCGTGCCAAAAGCGGGGGGAGCGCAGGGGAGGCACACGTGTGTGTGCCCACACCCATAATTCAATGCGCCCCACTCCCCGTGCATGTGTGCACGACCCCCCCTTTGCGCTCCTCCCCGGGATGGCACAGTGGGCCAGGTAGGCCCGCTTTTCACTCTCCCCAGGCTCCAGAGCCTTTCTAGGAGCCTGGGGAGGGCAAAAACGGCCTTCCCCACCCCTCCTGGAGGCCCTCCAGGGGCCAGAAATGGCCCATTTGTCAACTTCCAGTGGGACCGGAAGGCCCAGAAATTAGCTGGCTGGCACGCATATGCACGCTGGACCTAAACTAGGGCAACCCTTGCATGCTCACTGATATGGCTCTCCTTGTAACCTGTGGCACGCGTGCCATAGGTTCACCATCACGGGGGTATAGGGTCTCCTGCGTGTGCAGGGGGTTGGACTACAAGATCTCCAAGGTCCCTTCCAACTCTGTTAAACTGCTATTCTGAGTCTCTTTCTTAGAGTCTGTCACTTGTTTGCATTTAGTTTCTGCTTCTGATTTAACTATATTCATGTTATTGATTGATCCTATAAATAGTCAGTATTTTTAAAGCAAATTTGGCAGCCTATTTTCTACAAATGGTATTGGCATCTTAGAAGGCAAGCAAAATTTCCAGTGGAGAGAAATTATGAACTTGGGGGAAAATATTTGTTTTTCAGATCAACAGAAAATCGTTGAGGGGTTTTTGGTGCTCTAAAAATTCTTAAAGGCCATCCCCACCAAAACTGAAAGGGCAAGCCACTAGAATATAGTCTGACAGCAAACCACACTCCTCAGCACTGATATTGTTACTTAGTTTGGGTAATGAAACGTTTGCAAGAAAATAAGCACCAAGGACCCCTGATTTCAACCTTAAACTGCAAATATTCTCCATTATTGGGGAAAATCCCTGCTTCACATTAGATTTACAAGAATTTATTTGTATCTTTATTTAGAAGGAGTGAAATTGGGGAGATTATAAAGTGCTTTGTTTTAAAGAATCGCCTAGTTCTACTCTGCTACCATGAATGAATTTAGTGGAATAAAAGTACAACATGATTATTCAAAAGTGTTTCCTTGGCCACATGGTACATTTAGTACATTGGCTGTAGTTGCTCCACAGTTTGTACAAACAAACTCTTACATAGAATAGGGTATTTTACTATTTTGTTTATTTAAACCTGGACTGATAAAATCTTGAATAAATCATTTTATACCGGCAAAGAATCACAATAAATTGTAATTTGTTATTGCAGTAGCTGCAGTAAAAAGCTATAGATTTTTGTTATTGTTTGAGCACTATAAAATATATGATCTTTTACTATCAACATTGTAATTTCTTCCCAAGGCATCAAGAACTAGAGGACAGTATTATGCCTAAATTGAAGAATCTGAAGTACCTTTAAAACATCACCAAAAATGAAATATAGTAGTCAGAGTGGAAACTTATGAAGGCTTGGAAAAGAGTTGTGAGATTTTTATATTTTAGAAGAAGTCACAGCAACATATACTGTACACTGACCAAAAAAAACATCTATTAGCCTAGACATGGATACTATAAAGGAGAATATTTGTAGCTCAGAGGTGAAATGAGAGGTTCTTGGTACTCTCTGAGCTTGGTTGTTTTCTTGAAGATGTTTCATTACTCAAATTAGGTAACATTATCAGTGCTAATAAGGTTTGAGGTTTGCTCTCAATTTATATACTTTTATATTCAGAATATAAATTGAGAGCAAATCCCATTCCTTACTAGCACTGATGACGTTACCTAGTTTGGCTAATGAAAGGTCTTGAAGAAAACAACCAAGTTTAGAAAGCGTCATGGCTACTACAAATTAGCACGTGCAAGTTCCTGCATGGTTAGCACATCTTTGAAAAAAGAAGATTTAGCTTATATATCACAGAAAAGTATACCTTTTCATGTCGACCTCTCAATTACTATTTTATCAAAGGATCATCTTAGCATTTAAGGGGCCTGAGTGGTGTAGGAGGCTAATGCCTCCTACTAAGGCAGCATTTAACATCCAGCTGTCTGCAATTACTGCGAGTTCAATTCTCACCAGGCTCAAGGTCAACTCAGCCTTCCATCCTTTCTAAGGTGGGTAAAATGAGGACCCGGTTTGTGGGGGCAATAAGCTGACTTTGTATAAATATACAAAAGTATGAAGGCTATTGCTTAACGCATTGTAAGCCTCCCTGAGTCTCCGGAGAAGGGCGGCATATAAAAAATAAATAAAAATAAAAAAAAATAAAAATTTTTTATAAATTAGCATTAGAAACATATATCTGATAAGTATAAAGTATTAGAGTATGGATGGATACTCATCTAGGTATTAGCGCACGAGTGTGCACTAACCCACACAGGGTGCCATCGCCCAAGTTATGTCGGCTGGCAACACCCAGGGGGAGGGCCTTCTGTGTGGGAGCCCCAGCCCTGTGGAATGAACTGCCCCCGGAAATACGTAAGATCCCCGACCTCCGGGTATTTCGCTGTGCACTGAAGACCCTGTTGTTTCGCCAGGCCGGGCTATCGACATGAAAATTTTAAATTGGGGTATTTTAAATTTCTGGGGTTTTAAATGGAGCTAAATTTATTTAATAATTTTAAATTTTAAATTGATGTTTGTCTTGTGTTTTTAAATAGGCTGTACACCGCCCTGAGTCCTTCAGGAGAAGGGCGGTATAGAAATAAAATTATTATTATTATTATTATTATTATTATTATTATTATTATTATTATTATTATTATTATTATTATTATTATTATTATTATTATTATTATTATTATTATTATTATTAGTGAGGAGTGTCAGGAGCCTGGATAGCTCTGCAGACAAGGCACTGTAATTTAACACCAGCTGTCTGCAATTAAAGTAAGTTCGAATCTTGCCAGGTTGACTCAGCCTTCCATCCTTTCTAAGGTAGGTAAATTGAGGACCCAGTTTGTGGGGGCAATAAGCTGACTTTGTATAAAATATACAAAAGTATGAAGGCTATTGCTTAATGCCCTGAGTCTCCGGAGAAGGGCGGCATATAAATCAAATTAAATAAATAAATAAATAAAAAACTCAAGGCCTGGGGGCTGAATCTGGCCTGTGGGGTGCTCAGATCTGGCCCACAGGACTACCCTGGAAACAGCAAAGGACCGGCCCATAGTGCCTCTGCCAGAAAAAAACAGAGCCTGGAGGGGCACGTGCAGCCCATCCAACCTCCGTTTTTATTGGCAGAGAGCTGCAAGAGGCCATCATGGCTGAAAACAGGAGCCCATTTTTGCTGGCAGAGTGCTCAGGCCACCACAAGCACTTCCGACATGAGTGACATCAAACTGGCCATGCCCACCCTGGCCATGTCCACCCCGCCCTCGAGGTCAAACACAACCCTGATGTGGTCCTTAATGAAATCGAGTTTGACACCCCTGTATTAGAGCATGCACTGCATTTGGCTGAATTTTAGGGAATGTAATTATTCAGGACACACGTTCAATCTCTCAATCCCAATCCCTTGTGTTTCTGTTCCAGATGTTTTGTATGGCTTAGGTTCTGTTTGATTTCTGTGGAATTCCACAGCAATGCAGATGCGAGCAATGTGACCATGACAACACAAAACGACTAAATCTAAACCTTTCGCAATTTTTTCTAAAATATTGTAGTGAGGAAGGAAAAAAGTAAGCATGAGATACGGTGACAGGGATATTTTCCCTTGTGGATCAGGATACTATTAGTCAACCAAATCACAAAATTTTGGAAGCTAAGGGATTTGTGGGATTGTGAGGATTTCATTCTTTGGATGGATTATTTTACCTAGTGGGGTAATGAAATGTTTACAAATAAACACCAACCTCAGAGAACACGAAGGACTCTGTAATCCAACCCTACACATCTTCTCTCTCTCTTTCTCTTTGTTTAAATTTGATTTATATGCTGCCCTTCTCCGGAGACTCAGGGCGGCTTACAGCGAATTAAGCAATAACCTTCATACTTTTGTATATTTTCTACAAAGTCAGCTTATTGCCCCCACAAACTGGGTCCTCAATTTACCTACCTTAGAAAGGATGAAAGGCTGAGTCAACCTTGAGCCTGGCAAGATTCGAACTTACTTTAATTGCAGACAGCTGGTGTTAAATTACAGTGCTTTTAGTCTGCAGAGCTATCCAGGCTCTTTTATTAGATAAATCATACCTCAAGTAGTTGGGTTATCCAGATTTCTTAAAAAAGAAAAAAAAAAGCAAACTAGAGATACGTATCAATTTTTCTCTCATTGAGCAACTGAGAGTACTTTTCCCATTCACCCCTTAATCCAATTTACACACTGTTTTTGGAAGACAGAGTTATGAACTCTAGCTTTAGCCGAAGCAAGAGAGGCCAGTAGTTCAATAGATCTTGTTCTGAGTTATTTTTTTTCAAGTTTTTTTATTTATTTTTATTTTTTATAAAAATGTCAAATCAATGTGTGAACAGTGTGGCACCTGGGTGCCATACATTCCAATACAAATGAAATTGATCAGATTAAACATAATTATTACATTCAATCAACTTATGTATTTCTAATAATAATACACATCTATGTTAGGTTACAGTCCATCATTATTCAATTATTCCATATTTTCTCATTCCTACTTTCATTTTATAAAATAAAAATGTATACATTAACATTCTCCTTATTTCTATCACTTATTCAAGCTTTTAATCATGTCACCCTTTATTACAAAACTTTTTCTTTCTTTCCTGTCTAACTTCTAATCATGTCACCTGCCTAAAAAAAGAAAAAGAAAAAAGGAATAGAGAGAGGGAGATGGATAGAAGCAACTCAATACAGCAACAAAAAAATGAGTCATCCATCCATCATCTCTTGCCCGCTTCATACTTTAATTGCTATGCTTTAAAAGAAAGAGGGAAAGGCGAATCAGTTGTTCTGAGTTATTTTTGTTTTATAAATAATTTTATGCACATTTCAAAAACTAACAACAGATTAATGAAATCCTTAGGCTTTTGGGTAGCTAATCAATCAACAAACTGTATCCTAGGCTAATCTAAAGACGCAACAACCCAAGAACAAAAACAGGAATCGCATGCAAGCACTATGTGAGACCAAAAACACATTTATGGCTTTATATTAATTAAGACAAATTAAATGGAATCTCCCATCTTCCCTGTATCTGTGCCCTTTAGCATTAAAGCAAACAGTTTTTATCTGAAATTCTAATTGGGAAGACTTGGAATAATAAATTTAATTTCAAAAGTGCCATCATTTTAACAGCTGAAATTTGACCCAATGTATTTCTTGCGCTACTATTCAGTTCAATTCAACAATGAGGTTTTTTTTTCAAATAGGAAAAAGATTATTTTAAAATAATGCATTAATATTCAATTAACATTAATTCCTAAATATTTCAAAGATGTACCGTATATGCACTGGTATATTTTATTTACTAGATAACTCTTTGGAAAAGAATGTTAGCTGAGACTTCTGCTTTCACTCATGGCTTATGCTAACCACTCTAAGGCACATATCTAGGGGCAAGATAATAATTAATAGATCAATTAATTATCTGGGGATTCTTTTCCATGAATAAAAACAATGTTGGGTTTTAAAGCTTTCTACTTCTCTGATGGGGCACAGTATATACCTGAAATAATTAAAGTCTTTTCTGCTAAGATCTGAGCATTCAGTTGGGCTGTACAGGTCATTCATTTCCTTGCAAGAGTTTAATCCAACTTTTTGAAATCTATTTTTCAAGTACTTGACTGCATTCTAAATGTGGTGCTTTACTGTAAAATTGGTCCACTTAAAATAGAAACTTCTGCCTGGATTTTCATTTTCTCCTATAGGCTTAAGCTCTCCTTTTTTAAAAAGCTGGTTTGGCACCTTTAATTATTACCAGTTTCCAGTCTTCCTGATACCCTGTTTCCCTGAAAATAAGACATCCCCTGATAAGAAGCCCTTTCGGGCTTTTGAGCAAATGTGCTAAAATAAGCCTCCCTCTGAAAATAAGCCCTCCCCCAAAATATTTAAACACAGAGTTGGAAATCAGGTAAAATGGCAAGAGGAGCCCCATCTTGCTCCATGCGCCCCAAAATAATAAGACCCCCCAAAATAAGGCCAAACGCTTATTTCGGGGTTCAAAATTTTTTTCTATTTTTTCTATTTTATTTAAATTTGTATACCGCCCTTTCCCCAAATATAAGACAGGGTCTTATTTTTGGGAAAACATGGTACCAGGCAACCCATGCAACTTTATGGCACACTAGTTGGTTTCGAACTACAGATTTAGGTTCGCAAACAGATTTATCAGTTCCAACTAGAAACATCTTCTTGAGCCACTGTGCACACCTTCTCCAACCAGCCAGATACCTAAGCCTAGTGGTGTCAGACTTGCGTCATCACAGCAGCGTCATGTGACATATTATGACTTTTTCTGCCTTCGCTAAAACAGGTGTGGGCATGGCCAGCATGTGACGCATCTGGCCCACGGCCCACGAGTTTGACACCCCTGCCTTAGCTGCATAACATTTTTAAAATTTAGAAGAAACAAAATAGAAATTTGTTTAGATTCAATGCCCTCCCAGCGGCTGTTATTGAAGTGAAATACCAAAAATATTCCTTTTGAATAGAGACTCTCCATTCTTTATTAAGGGACACAATGGCTCAGCTGTTAAAGATGCTGAGCTTCTCAGCTGGAAAGCTGACAGCCAAGGTTCAAGACCTGAGCATCAAACAAGACAGTGAGAGCTTGCCCCAGCTCTTGGGGCAAACTAGCAGTTTGAAAGCATGCAAAAGTGAGTAGATAAATAGGCATCACTTTGGTGAGAAAGTAACAACATTCTGTGTGCTTGGCATGTACTGTATTTTTCAGAGTATAAGATGCACCGGAGTATAAGACACACCTTAGTTTTGGGGAGGAAAATAAGAAAAAAGCTGATTGGCAGGTGGATTGGCCTCCTGGAATACCCCCCATCAGCTGTTCCCAGAGGTGAATTTTAGCAACAGGTTCCTTGGTTGTGAGCTCTGTGCCTTACTTTTTTTTTTTTTTGGTTTTTTTTTCCTGCCTCTGAAACTTCTGAAATTCCATTTCAGAAAAAAAAAAAAAAATCCCTGCCTCTGAAAGCCTCCAAAACAGAGCTTCAGAAAAAAAGCCTCCAAAGCTCTGTTTGGGGGCTTTTTTTTCTGAAGCTCTTTGGGGGCTTTTTTTCTGAAGCTTCATTTCTGATGCTTTTTTCAGCCTCTGAAACCTCTGTTTGAGAAGCTGGGCGGAGCTACATTCGGAGTATAAGACGCACCCAGATTTTCACCCTCTTTTTGGGGAGAAAAAGGTGTGTCTTATACTCTGAAAAATAAGATAATCCTGCTGGCCACATGACAATGGAAACACCTTTGGGCAATCCTGACTCCCTCAGCTAAGAAGCGTAGATGATTACCACCACCTTTAGAGTCAGACACAACCTTTACCTTTATTCTTTACTAAATATCTTGATCATTCCGATTTGTTTGATCTCACTACCACATCAATCTGATTTTACTTTTTTGACTACTGTTAAGTACTGCCAATGGTGGGATCCTGCCAGTTTAACAACCGATTCGGTGATCGCGCGCTGTGCATGCACAGTTTTATGAAAATTTACCTTCCGCGTTACTACTGGGGAGCAATCCACTCTGCCGCGCGAATCAGCTGAGAAGATATAGGTTAGTAAAGCATAGGGGCGGGCGGATGGGCGGGCCCACCTGATCCTCAGAGCAAACTGGTTTGCTCCCAGCTGATTGTCAGAGCTACCGGTTCGCCCAAATAGGTCTGAACCGGTAGAATCCCACCCCTGAATACTGCTCTATAGTTTTGATATTAGTATACCATGGTATGTTAACATTTCTGGGATTGATGTATAACAATGGCTACTTAACTGACATCTTCAGTTGGGCAATCTGTTAATTACTTAATTATTCCCTGAAATGTATTGATTGAAGTAGCCACTTCAATTATTTTTATTATAATATTTTGTTTATGAAATAAACCAAATCTGTATCAAACTTTGTTGTTACTTCTTCACTCAGACTCCACAACATTCTGCTAACTCTCACTGGCAAAGATGTGCAAAACAATTATTATATTCAAGAGGCGTAAACAAATTTTCATAGAAATATAGATGGCAATAGTGTGATAAATCTGTTCCCTGCTTTTCCCAGTAATGACTATAAATATATAATGTGTTGTCACATCACTATATTATAATTTCTGTTGTTTATTTCAATGATCACAAGTGAGGTAGAATTGAGACTTGGAAATTCCCAACATAATTATATATTGCTAATATAAAAGTGTTAGAGAGAGACTGGTATATTTTTGGCATCGTTTAAATTCCAGCCAAGTTAATAATAATAATAAAAAAAAGCAAAGAGGATCAGAAATTCTATGATTGATATGGTTCTTCAGATCATCCATCGCTAAAAGGCCAGGCAATCCTAAAGTTGAGATTTCATGAGAACCCACTAAATGGCCATTTAAAAAGGCATAAAACCATTCTGATGTGCAAGGCGAAGGCAGACAACATCTATTTATTTATGCTTGGGATGCTAGAAACAAATTACAGAACAGATGGCTGGCAATGCCATGTCAGTTATAGAAGCCAAAAAAAAAAAAAAACTGTTTTAGGAAAGGAAGGTAAATTGTAATCTCCCTCCTACCCATTCAATTAAAAAATTAATAGCTAGTGAAACAAGTTAGATGATATTTATAGTGCTGCTCAGTATAATATGGTTTAGCAGGCCCTACAGCTCTTCTTCATTCAGATTCATTTAATTAGTTTTAGTTTTCAGTCTCCAAAAGTTGTGTTTTCTAATCATTTCTAATAGAGAAGGCTGAAGACAAGGGCCATTTAAGATTTATTATACCTAACAGTTTTGGAGGGAGGCAGGGTGGGTAAAACATGGGAGTTATGGAGAAAAATCTCTTAAAAATCAGAAGTTAAAAAATATTGTATTGTATTTTATTCTATTTTTTTCAACAGAATTCTTTGGCAATTTTTTTTTTATCATATTCAATTTTACATGCTCAGCTTGCCTCAAGATAATTGCTATCTTCCTGTCTGCAATAAAATAGTGGCTCATTTTTTTCCCCCCAGCAAAGCCATTTTTGAGTTTTAAAACAATTTCTGTTTTAAGAGATAAATTCCCTGTGGATTATAATATGTTTTGAAGTAGGGAAATTATCTAGAACGGTATGTATGCATCCTTAGGAAACAAATATATAATCACAAGATTTTCTGCCTATTATGGCTAAGAGATTGTTTTATATACCTATCGACGCAGGAAATTCTGACAGTCATACAAAAATGTTGTTTGGGCGATTCAAGGTGCATGGCCTTCTATGAATTGAAAGACTGGTTTTTAAGTCCAGATAGGGTATTCAGACTGCAATTATTTGCTGACAGAGGGCTGCAGTCAAGAGCACAGAATGAAATAAATGTAGGATTTGGTCAAAGCTATGCAAAAAAAAAAAAAAGAGCTGTAGCTTAGATGTTTGCGGGAATTCTACAGGTTTTCTTGACAAATGTTTTCCAAGACGCTTTGTGTTTTGCTGAAGTCTGGTTTTATATGAGGAGATATAGAAGAAATGTTTTCATGTGGTGCAGTGGTTAGAATTGCAGACTAACTCTGCCCACTGCCAGGAATTCAATCTTGATCAGATCAAGGTTGATTCAGTCTTCCATCCTTCCGAAGTCAGTAAAACGAAGACCCAGATTGTTGGGGGCAATATAATGCTTCGTAAACCGCTTAGAGATTGCTGTAAAGCACCATGAAGCAGTATACTCTATATGTTGAAGTGCTATTGCTATGTGCAGGTTTCCAATTGGTCCAAGGTATCATTAAAAGGCTTCATGTAACAAGTACTGATATGCTGCCAATGAAATAGTTTTCCTCCTTATCATAGTTTATAAATGCAAATAGCAATACAGAAACTTCCTAAGAATGCCTGCAATTTAACAATTCAATCTCTTCACGGTATTTGGGGTACCCCTATAAGGTCGGTGAGGGGTTAAAAAAAATCAGGATGGTAGTTGATGGTTGCTGTCCTAGATTTTTTTTATCTTTGCCATAGACGACAGTCTACTTTGTCCTTATAATTTGTGCTAAATAAATGATTATTCAAAAAGCAGATCAAAGTACTGATCAGTGTGGTATTCAGCCGGTTTGGATGAGTTTGGGCGAACCCGTGACCACGGGTGAGCCCATCCACCTGTCTTGGCATAATACCATCCTATTTAGCCATGTTTTCGAGGCTGGCCGCATGTGCGGAAGGCCAGGCACATACATGGAAGGCGCGTACACAAAGCGAGCATGGTGAACCGGTGGTAAGAATATGTGAAACCTGCTTTATACTGACATGGGCAGGCAGAAATCGAGGCAGAATAGTTAACAGTAACAATGTCCTTTAATTATTACTTTAACAACAGAGTAACGTGAACAGCTAACTGCATGAACGGTGTGAGTGAGCAAAACCCTCATAAACTGACAGCTCTTAAATATGCGAGCTGTCAGTGTCTAACCCAATCAGCGCCCTCATACTTTCCCGCCAAGTTAGCGCCCTCTGCTGGCGGCTGCAATTAGGCATGCGCTGACTGTCAGGACATAACAAAACCTACATCTGGTACTGATGTATTTACAAGTGACTTATAATACCTTTGAGACCAGATGTTCCATTGCTAAGCAAGGTGGCTGTTCAATGAGTCATATCATAACCTTTTTGAAAAGGATTGTTAAATGGAATCACTGCAGTTGTTAAGTGAACTATAGGATTGTTAAGTGAGTTCAGCTTCCTTGAGTCACTTTGCTTGTCAGAAGCTGGCTGGGAAGGTCACAAATGGAGGTCACATGACTCCAGGACATAGCAACCTTTGTTGGCAACCTGCCAGTTGCCAAGTGCCCAACTTTTGATCATGTGACCCTGGAGATGCTGCAATGGTTGTAAGTGCAAGGATCTTTTGTAAGCATTTTAGAGAGGGCTGTAAAGCACTGTGAAGTGGTATATAAGTCTTGCTATTTTTTTCCAGTGCTGTTTCAATTTTGAATGGTTCTAAATCAAGGACTACCTTAACAGTTAACAGATTAACAGAGTTGGAAGGGACCTTGTAGGGAACCCCCTGTCCAAGCAGGAAACCCTACACCATTTCTGACAAATGACAGTCCAATCACTTCTTGAAAAGCTCAAGTAATGAAGCTCCCACAACTTCCAAAGGCAAGCTGTTCCATTGGTTTGTTGTTCTCACTACCTATAATGACATTATTATTATTATTATTATTATTATTATTATTATTATTATTATTATTATTATTAAAAACTAATATATTCCTGCCTGATATGTCTGAAATTCCAGACACAGACAGACAGAAGGAAATTTTATCATGACATGGGAGAAAGCTTTCCCCTACTCTGAGGAGTAGGACTGGATTATTCGGAAAAGAAGTGGGCTCACTCAGGGGTGAAATGCTCCCAGTTCGGACCAGATCACCCGATCCAGTAGCGATGGTGACGGGTGGTTCGGAGAACCAGTAGCAAAAATCCCTGCCCCCACCCCATGCCCAGCTGAGCCGCACAATCATCAGAGGCTTTTTTTATTATTTTTAAAAGCATTTTTCTACAACCTCTTAGGATTAAGAGGTTGTAGAAAAAAAATGTGTTTAAAAGAAAAAAAGCCTCTGCCGATCAGGCAAATCAGCTGGGATTGTGAGAGGCTTAAAAAAAGAAGAAGAAGAGGTTGTAGAAAAAATGGTTTTAAAAGTTAAAAAAAAAAAAGTTGGCCACGCCCACTCAATCATATTACCCCACCCCACACCAAGCCACGCCCACAGAACCGGTAGTAACAAATTTTACATTTCAACACTGGACTCACTCTTGAATCAGATTGTCCAAATGAAGGCTAGAACATCTGGAATGGTTTAACCTGAATTCTAGAACTTGTTTGCATTTAAATGGCCTCTTCCAAATATATCAGTCTACAAACCTGCTTTGAGATGTTAACTATGTTTATGAGGCCCTTTTATGAAGAAAAGTCACAGTAATGATTTGTGAAAGAAAAGCACACTTGACAGTGGTACAATTGCCTACCACATTTCATTGGAAATGTGGATTCCAGGAACAATTGTCAGAAAGTCATTAACCCTTGCCTGGCTTTTCTATATTTCTGTAACCATATGCATCTCTTAATTGCTAAGGAGTAGAGACACATTCTCACCGTGATCCATATGAATCTGAACATTCAGATGATTTCAAAATACTGATGGATAGCACAAAGAAACTGTTGTCCACTTCCCACATTTCATTGTTGATTTTGCTATTACACTAATGGAATAGTTAGAATTTTCATTCCTGGGGGGTTCGTGTAGCTGCCTCCACCTTCTCAAAGTGCCAAGGTCTCAGACTCCTTCACCACTAACAAAGCTAAATTATTAATGAGTCTTAACCAAATTTATTAACCAGTATTAACCAAATTTATTGAAAAGAACAAGCAGATTAGGTGGTACAGAAGCATGGAAACTAACAACCTCCATTTTACCACCTTATTTACCAGTAAATGCATTGATCCTCTGGCTGATCAGGAGGAAAGGTTGCTACCACCTTTCTTGTCACAGGAGAAATGTGCAGGCATTCTGGACCTGCAACATTTAGCAAGTCTATTAAATGTTATGTGAATGTTAAACCAACCATATTCCAATAGACTTTCAGTTATAAACGTTTGATTTGTGATGTTTGTGTTGGGTTCGGTAAAACCAGGGATGAAATCCAAAATTTTTCCCTACCGGTTCTGTGGGTGTGGCTTGGTGGGCGTGGCAGGGGAAGGATATTGCAAAATCTCCATTCTCACCCCACTCTGGGGCCAGCCAGAGGTGGTATTTGCCGGTTCTTCGAACTACTCAAAATTTCAGCTACTGGTTCTCCAGAACCTGTTAGAACCTGCTGGATTTCACCCCTGGGTAAGCATTGCAAACAAACAATTAGGCTTGCATTTTGCACTTAATTTTACACCAAGTTTTATACTTAGGCAACCCCCCTCCCCCCAAAAAACCCCCCACAAATGTACGGGTAGGTAAAATTTGGCTTAACTGTAGTAACTGCTAGAAGGATCTTGGAGTCCTAGTGGACAATCAAATATGAGGCAGCAATGTGCTGCAGCTACCAAAAAAGCTAATGCAATCCTAGGTTAGGAGGGATAGAATACTGCATCCAATTTTGGTCACCACAATATAAAAAAGACGTTGTGACTCTGGGAAGGGTGCAGAGAAGACAGTGGTGGGTTTCAAAATTTTTTACTACTGGTTCTGTGGGTGTGGCTTGATGGGCGTGGCATGGCTTGGTGGGTGTGGCAGGGGAAGGATATTGTAAAATCTCCATTCCCTCCCCACTCCAGGGAAAGGTTACTGCAAAATTCCCATTTCCTCCTGATCAGCTGGGACTCGGGAGGCAGAGAATAGAGGGGCAGGGCCAGTTAGAGGTGGTATTTACCAGTTCTCCGAACTACTCAAAATTTCTGCTACCGGTTCTCCAGAACTGGTCAGAATCTGCTGAAACCCACCTCTGAGAGAAGAGCAACTAAGATGATTGGGGGAGGGGGTGAAGGCTAAAGCAAATGAAGAACATTTGCCGGAATTGGGTTTGTCTAGTCCAGTGAAAAGAAGGACTAGGGGAGACATGATAGCAGTGTTCAAATATTTGAGGGGTTGCCATAGAGATGAGGGACTATAAATTATTTTCCATAGCAGTAGAAGCAAGACAAGAAACAATGGACGGAATGCAATCAAGGTATTGGGTATTCACCTAGTCCAATGAAAAGAAGGACTAGGGGTGACATGATAGTGGTGTTACAATATTTGAGGGGCTGCCGCAAAGAAGAGGGATTCAAGAGCACCAGAAGGCAAGGCAATAAGCAATGGATGGAAACTGAACAAAAAGAAAAGCAACCTAGAACAAGAACCTGGCAGTGATAACAATCAAACAGTGGAACGGCTTGCCTTCAGAGTTCTGGGTGCTCCATCACTGGAGGTTTTTAAGAACAGAGTGGACAACCATTTGTCTAAAATGTTATAGGGTCTCCTGTTTGCAGGGTGTTGTATTAGAAGACCTCCAAGATCCCTTCCAACTTTGTTATTCTGTCATTCCTTGAGGTTCACTGTTTTGTCTGGCAATTGAGTAGATCTCTACTCATCTTGGTATCTGTTTTGTGCATATTTCCTCAGAATTAAGTCCAACTAAGTGCAGTGGGACCTGTTCCCAGACAATTATAAATGTGTCTGCACTTTAAATTTTATTATAAATTCCTGTTTACCTGGCTAGCATTCCAGGGGATGCAAAAAATGCTTCAATCTGCAATTGAAATTAGCCTCCTTTATTGCTGTCATATTTAATTGTGCCTTCCTTGTATAAATATATGTGACTTAGCTTTCTAAGGGATAAAAAAATACAATGATAATAAAATAAACCTACAATTAATGAGACACCAATCAATATAAAAATGAAATCTTATTATAGCTGACCCAGGAGACAGCACAACTCGCCATCACCGGCATTAATTTCCAAATGTCTTGCTAAAAATAAAGATTTTAGCAAATGAAAAATACAGTGCCTTATCTTCCGTAGAATATTTCACAGTTTAGAATTAAAGGTAGGAAAGGACTTATTCTACAGCCATTTAATGCTTTTGTGTTTAGATACTCCAAGCATAATGTCTATAAATTGCAACCTTGTCCAGCTAGGACAATGGAGATCTTCCTATGCATACATGGAACTGATTCCAGAAAAGGAAAGACAAGTTAGGATTGCATTATTTCAGCGATTATCTATAGGATATCATATTCCAAATAGTGAATAAGATCTAGGCAAGCAACGAGCATAGTATCTTCAGCAAACTAATGATGCCAAAATAATGACATGTGCATGGCGATATCATCATCACATAAAAGTTGTAATCATCTACTTACATCACAACTGCTGATGCAAGTACATGACGTCTCTCTCTCTCTCCCTCCCCCCCTCTCTCTCACACACAGACATCTTGAATTCCTTATCTTTGACTCCCAGGCCACAAACTGAAGCAACCCCATAGTTTCACTCCACTTTAAAAAGCAGGAAAGGACACAATTGTTGTGTAAAGCATCTTCAACAAAGTTCATTGGAATAACTTTCATCTAAACAAAGCATTCTTCAAAAGCTCTTTGGTCTTTTGATTTTTCATCACTTTTATCCACTGTTGATATTTTTTTTCCTCAATACTTTTCCCCTCCCTTTCCTACAAAGAGTGCTTGAGAAAGGAGAGGTAGCATGCAGAGGGTTTTTGACATTGAGTCAAAGCTGTGTTTGGTCCTTGATCTACTTATTATTCATTGCAGGCCCCAAATATAACCTCTCTTTGCCAGAAACGAATGTTGATTTGCAAATGTGATAGACTGGATCAGAATCACATGGAATAACTTACATTGGGTTGTTGTTTTTTCATGCATCAGACTTTCATTTTGGTTTAGATGAAAGTAGTTTATAAGCCTACTGAAGATCCTTCAAAACCCAATGTTGATAAGCAAGGTGTGTTGTTGTTTGCTAGCTTCACATAAGTACTTTGCTTGGTCATTGTCATTATATTTAAATTTAAACCAGTTAATTTCCCTGAAGGTGAGAGAACTGAATGAACTTATGTCCACATTGTTAGAATTCTTTCCCTCATTTAATTCTGCAATCTATTATATTGCAACTAGGAAATGATAAATATCACTTTAAAGAAAAAACAGGCCATTTTCCATAACCATATAAGATGTTGTTGTAAATTATTTTACTAATTAAGCTTACAAATAAAAGTAATAACTTTTTTTAAAAAAATTGATTTATATGCCGCCCTT
The DNA here is from genome assembly GCF_059756535.1 of Pantherophis guttatus. NCBI lineage: Eukaryota > Metazoa > Chordata > Lepidosauria > Squamata > Colubridae > Pantherophis > Pantherophis guttatus. The sequence continues at coordinate 114,380,208 of NC_142067.1, read as the reverse complement.
CTCCGGAGACTCAGGGAGGCTTACAATGCGTTAAGCAATAGCCTTCATACTTTTGTATATTTATACAAAGTCAGCTTATTGCCCCCACAAACTGGCTCCTCAATTTACCCACCTTAGAAAGGATGGAAGGCTGAGTCGACCTTGAGCCTGGGGAGAATTGAACTCGCAGTAATTGCAGGCAGCTGGATGTTAAATGCTGCCTTAGGAGGCATTAGCCTCCTACGCCACTCAGGCTCTTTGAGTTGAGTTAAATTGAGTTTAAATTGAGTTAAATTAGAAACCATTGATGGATATAGGCAGTGGTGGGATTCAAATAATTTAACAACCAGTTCGCCCAGGTTCAGATGGGCTGTTGTGGGAGGTGCTCTGTAGGGCGACCAGGGGACCAATAACTGAGGCGAGACTAGGTTAAGATCAAACAGGAACTTTTTATTGCTAACAACAGCTGAGGAAGCTTGTGAGAAAACAGAGCGGTAACTTTGGCGTTTGACAGCTATTTATACTGTAGCTGTCAAACTAAATAACCAATGGGAAGGTGGTATTCTCCCACCGGCAAGTCCATGTATCTTGGCCTATCAGGGACGAGCTTCGTAAGTGCGAGGACTCAACAGGAGGTGTGGCCCATTTCCATCCTCCAGCTCCACCGCACATACAAGAATGAGCCTCCCACAACAGCCAACCTGACCTTGAGCAAATTGGCTGTTAAATTACCACACTCTTGCTATCAAAATGGATACTGGGTGCTGCACTGCAATGGAGATATGAGAAATGGAGCAGCTGGCATGAGGGAAGGAGGAGGAACAGGGAGAAGAAAAAGGAAAAGTGGCCTTCTCCTTCCCTCATGCCTGCCACTCCATTGCCTGTTTCTCCATTGCGGTGCAGCACCCAGGATCCACTTTGATAGCGGGAGGGGGGATGAACCGGTGCAAACCGGCTGAATCCTACTACTGGATATGGGCATTTCTGAATCTGTTCACATGCCTATATTTGTTTTGGTTGACCAATTGAATTATAACTGGAGAGATTTGCACATATACATATGTGAACTGGGATAGATTACTGGTTTACCTGTTAGATTCAATTCATGTATGTGCCACTGGGGGAAAAAAGAACCCTAATACCTATATCCTAGATCAGAGGTGTCAAACTGGCAGCCCATGGGCCGGATGCATCACATGCAAGCCACACCCACCCTGGCTCCACAAAGGCAAAAAACATCACAATACATCACAATATGTCATGTGATGTGATTGAGTTTGATGCCCGTGTTCTACTAGATAATTAATTCAATAGCTTCTCTCGATAGCTTACTTTGGAGCAAAAGACAGCTCCAGTTAAACTGGCCATCAGGTTTTTACATAAGACCAGAGGTGAAATCCAACAGGTTCTGACAGGTTCTGGAGAACTGGTAGCGGAGATTTTGAGTAGTTTGAGAACTGGCAAATACCACCTCTGTCTGGCCCCAGAGTGGGGTGGGAATGGAGATTTTGCAATATCCTTCCCCTGGAGTGGGGTGGGAATGGAGATTTTGCAATATCCTTCCCTCAGGATTGGGGAGGGAATGGGGATTTTGCAGTATCCTTCCCCTGGAGTCGGGTGGGAATGGAGATTTTGCAGTATCCTTCCCCTGGAGTGGGATGGGAATGGAAATTTTGCAGTATCCTTCCCCTGCCATGCCCACCAAGCCACACCCACCAAGCCACACTACACCCACCAACCTACGCCCACAGAACCGGTAGTAAAAAAAAATGGATTTCACCACTGCTTAAGACTCTTTAGATTTTTAAATGGATTTTTTAAAAAAACAAACAAACAAACAAACAAACAAACAAACAAACTTATATTTAAAAGCAGATCCAGACAATGCACCTAAGCACAGAATATGCAGCCTAACTTATCTCTTCTGGCAAGCTTGGCAACTTTTTTTTTTTTTTAAAGGATGACTGTCTGAAAACACATATTAAATATTGCAACATGAAAACCTTGATAAATACATGCTGTGTACTTTGGTACTGAGGCAGTGCGATTGGTGGTGCTTGCCGCTGTTGCCATAGCTTTCATACCTGTCTGAAAACTGACCTCCTTCTAATGGAAAATTAGACAAAGAAGACAGTTGCTTTCCCTGAAGCCTGAAGCATCAATGTTTCCAGTCTAACAGAACACAAAGACTTCAAAGGGAGATGATTTCTTTCTAAGGAGACTAATACCATATATAAATATCCTGAACAACAACAACAACCAAGTAAATCCTGACTCACAATCAAAATACCTTTCCTTTAGTCCATAACTATGCAGAAGATTAGTAACAGAGTTGGAAGGGACCTTGGAGGTCATCAAGTCCAGCCCCCTGCTCACGCAGGAGACCTGTACTAGGGATTCGAACTGCCCACCTTTCTGATCAACAAGCTCAGTGTCTTAGCCACTTGAGCATGCATCCCTGGATTGCAATGCAATAATTTTTATTACACTGAATGTTAAATATTTTCCAATACTTACAAGGTATTTGATTCCAAGTCAGCTCGACTGAGGAAGACGCTCTTTGTTGAAGACAATGAACCTCCTCAAAAAGGACTAAAAGGGACTCATATACCTATAAAACCCTACATGGCTTAGGACCGGGGTATTTGGCGGACCTTCTGCGGCCAGCAACAGCTTCCCATCGCCCGGTGCGTTCCCACAGAGAGGGCCTACTCAGGGTGCCGTTGGCCAGACAGTGTCGGCTGGCAACCCCTAGGGAGTGGGCCTTCTCTGTGGGCGCACCTACCCTCTGGAATCAGCTCCCCCTCAAGCTCCGGATGGCCCCCGACCTTCGCTCTTTCCGCCGCGAACTAAAAACGTGGCTATTTCACCTGGCCGGCCTTGACTGATGGGGGTTTTAAAATGGATTTTAATTGATTTTAGAGATTTTATGTGTAACTTTTAACCCGGAGTTTTTGTTTTATTTTTCTGTTTTATTGTTGTGAGCCGCCCTGAGTCCTCTCGGAGAAAGGGCGTCATATAAGTCTAAACAAACAAATAAATAAATAAATATGCAAGGCCCTATTCTGATGTTCAGACTACTCCCGCCGAATCAAATACTTTTTAAGAAGTTCAAATCTCGGACCCCTGAAGCTGTTAGGTGAGTCCAACCACCTCTGTCCAGTGGTTATAGGTAATCAATTAAAACTCTAAGGATTTATTTTAAGACTGTTAGGTAATTGAGGATTCTTCACATTTTTAAAAATCAATCATACTTGTGTGTGTTTTTTAATATAGCTTAGCTTATTATAACTTAGTCTTATATATCACTTCACTGTGCTCTAAAACACTCTCTAAGAGATTTTAAGGACGTGGTGGCTAAGACACTGAGCTTGTTGATCGGCAGTTCTGTGGTTTGAATCCCTAGTGCTGCATAACGGGGTGAGCTCCTGTTACTTGTCCCAGCTTCTGCCAACCTAGCAGTTCGAAAGCACGTAAAAAATGCAAGTAGAAAAATAGGGAACACCTTTGGTGGGAAGGTAACAGCGTTCCATGCGCCTTCAGCATTTAGTCATGTCAGCCACATGACCACTGTCTTCGGACAGTGCTGGCCCTTCGGCTTAGAAATGGAGATGAGCACTGCCCCCTAGAGCTGGAAACGACTAGCACACATGTGCGGAGGGAAACTTTACCTTTACCGAAAAGATTTACAGAATCAGCATATTGCCCCCAACAATCTAGGTTCTCTTTGGAAGGATGGAAGGATGAGTCAACCTGAGTCGACCTTGGTCAGGATCAAACTCCAGGCTATGTCGAAGTCAGCCTCCAATACTGCATTCTAACCACCCATCCACCATGGCTTTGATAGGCTTTGATAGCTAAGCATTTCATAGTTATGATAGAGTATCCTCTTCAGCATTCCACAAGATCCTATATCCAATATTTCCTTTCATCCCAGATGAAAGAAGCCTATCCTTTATGAATCACACATATATTAACGGAGAACATAGAGTATAATTATAATTAATAAATCAAAACTGATATATCTTAATGAAGACAAATTTGGTTCAAAGCAGAGTCACCCAACTAATCAGATGTTAATGCATATTATAATGGATGCTTTAAAAAAAAAAAAAGCCAGATATTTAACCTTCTTATAGTAACATTAAATTCTTGCTTGTTGCAAATGCTGTTTTAAGTTCATGTCTGCTTTTGAGTGTCACATTGAACCATATTGCTGTATATATTTGCAGGATCCAATCTGGGTCAGTTACTGGGACCCAATGGTGAAATCCAAATTTTTTTACTACTGGTTCTGTGGACGTGGCTTGGTAGGCGTGGTGTGGCTTGGTGGGTGTGGCTTGGTGGGCATGGCAGGGGAAGGATACTGCAAAATGTCCATTCCCATTCCACTCCAAGGGAAGGATACTGCAAAATCCCCATTCCCACCCCACTCTGGGACCAGCCAGAGGTGGTATTTGCCAGTTCTCCAAATTGCTCAAAATTTCTGCTACCGGTTTTCCAGAACCTGTCAGAAACTGCTGGATTTTACCCCTGCTGGGACTCAGGTCTAATCTTCTGACCTTTCAGTCTCATGCTGGAGCCCATCTTCAAGGAACTTCTCTCTCACCGGAATGTGTGCTTTGGGCTATTCTATGCCTAGTATTTCTGTGGTGCCAGGTTCTTTTTAGTTGTTGATTGGGGTGTTGATGGCTGGTTATTAAATCATTATTTCCAACACGAATCAAAAGCTTAGAACATTAAACCTCTGGTCCCAGTGACCAACCCAGATTTGATGCTGAAACATTATCCTGGGACACCCATATTTGCCTTCATTCATGTACATATTTGATTATGAATTAAAGGAACTTTTGACTGGGAATCTGTAACTATACTTTAATCAATATTAATTTCTTGCTTTGTTAAATTAATTCCTGAAATTCTTTTCTTATCTTCTTTATTAATGCTTCTAGTGCCAGTAAATATATATATTAAAAAAAGGAGAAAAAGCACAGCCTTGAATTTTTCCTTTCATTATAGTACTCCTTTGTAATTCAAAAATATGTTTCATTATTTTGTCTTCTTTTTCTTTATAAATAGTCTGTATCCATGTAAGAAAGTTTTGGCAGTAGTGATTCTTCAAAGTCATAAAGATGAAAGTCCATTCCAAATTATCAAAAGCTTTCTCCACAGCAAGAAAAAAAGTTTTCTTTTTCTTGCTTGATTTGTATTATTAACAGCATTCAAAATATGTAGGATAATCCTAATATTTTTTTATTATTATTTACCATATTTTTCTTAGAGAAAATATTATGGTATCTAGGAATACCCAAAGGTTATGAATCAAAAAGTAAAATATTATTTAGAAGACAATGACAACTAATTCAAACTTTTAATAACATTTGTATAATAAATTGTCTATGGAGGCTTGATTTTTGGTAAAACCTGAATATCAACATTATACTTAATATTATTATTTAGAACAAAAAATTCAGATTAAAGAAGGAAAATTTAGAATTTTAGAATTTTGGACTGAAAATGGGAATTTATATAATGTAATTTTCAAGTATTTTTAAACATGTATTCAGGAAATTCTGCACAAAAAAGTAAATGGTGGTAATATATAAAAAGACATTATATGAATTAAGCATAAAACAGCCTCCCATCCAAAAAACCACTTTGAATTTAAATTCATATTAGTTTTAAAAGTTTAAAATATGCAAGCTGAAAACTGGACACATATTTTTTCTCACTTTCATCTCATATGACATGTGATGATGTTTTCATGTGATGATGGTTGCTAATGTCTCCTTTTGCTTCTCTTTTGCACACACATTTTCTTTTTTTTTTTAATGCAGTACATGAGATATGAAGTCATGTGTAATAATTCAGCAATAATACCTGACTTGAGGCATGATCTCCCTTCTGAGATTGAATTAGTCCTAATCATGTTAGCCTTCAGGAAGCCTTTGAAAATTTCAGGTTTCAAGTGAAAATGTTAGATAAGCTCATCTTACAAGTACATATTGGTGTGAATTGTGTGCGTATTTAGGTTTAATTTTTAAATGTATTTTTAATAAAATTGTACACTACTTAGAATTGCATTTTTGAAACTGGATGACCATATAAATCCAATGAATGAATGAATGAATGAATGATCCACACTATATTGTTCATTTAAGTATTTAGTCTCAATTCTTATAACTCATGAAACTAAAGCAAAATAAGAACAGTAATAATAAGATATACTAAAACTGAAAAAGGATTTCATACACTACTTAGAATTGCCTTTTTGAAACTGGATGACCATATAAATCCAATGAATGAACGAATGAATGAACTAATGAAGGAATGAGTGAATGAATGAATGAATGAATAATCCACATTGTATTGTTCATTTAACTATTTGTTCTCAATGTATATAACTCATCAAACTAAAGCAAAATAAGAACAGTAATAATAAGATATATTACCAAGAGAGGATTTCATTTCATTTTTATTTTATTTTTTAATTTCACCAGCAGGAGAGAAACTGAGTGCTTAGCATTTTGCACAGGAAACAGTATTCTATGATATGTAAACAGAAAAATTATATGCTAGCTAATGATTATAAATCTAATGGAATTAAGGAACAAACTCCTAATTGGGACTATTAAATGAAAGAAGTTTCAGGTTCAAAGTTTATAAAATAAATGATTATGTGTTCCTTATAAAATGAAATCTTAGTTGTAAAACAGTGTGCTAGTTCAAAATGTAAGCAGTGCACATTTTTAATCTTGGATACAGAATCAATATGATTCCAAATCCAAGTGCAATGTGATCATTAAGCAATTTGAGCAATTAATTATAGTTCATCAAGAAGACTGTATTTAAGAAGATGAGTAATTTAGGACAAAATGACATGTGAACTATAAATGTGAAATGGAAATAAGTATTAATCATATTAATCAGATAACATATAAATAACTATTTTTGAAAATGTCATGGTAAGGCCTCATTGAGATTGCCTCATTTATCTACTAAAACAGATAAAACATTTGTAGTGGGTACTACATACAGAGGGAGGAGGGAGGAGGGAGGAGGAGGAGGAGGAGTGGTGGACTGCGTCAGAGGCATAGGAAGCCTGAGGAAGAATTTCATTGAGATTTTATTTATTTATTTATTTATTTATTTATTTATTTATTTATTTATTTATTTATTTATTTATTTATTTATTTATTTATTTATTTATTAGATTTTTATACCGCCCCTTCTCCCGAAGGACTCGGGATGGTGAACAGCCAAAATTAAAAACACACAATACAAAAATCACAGTCACTGACTATTAATATCAAGAATCTCATCTTCTTACTTCTGGTATAGGGGAGTTTTGGGAAGGTTTCATTTTTACTTTAATATGTGCAATTCATGCTTTCTGACTCTATGTATGAACTGGAAATATATCGACATGTTGAAATGTGTACACACATTCACTCAAACATTCCCTTGTTCTCAAGACAAAAACTTGAAAGTACAGGACATTATGATTCATTCACTTAAAGCAACATAATCAACAAAAGGTAATGTAGGTGATGATTAAATAATCAAGGATAGCAGGAAAAGGAGAAAATAAACGAAGCTCTGATTGATTCCGAATCAATGCAAACAAGCCCACCTAATATTAGTGGGAAAATCATTTTCCTTAGCTGATGCCATAAAAAAGAATGAATGCCCTTTTCTTATCTGATAGATAATGCATAAGAGAGGCAGTATATTTATAGTGGTTAAAATGTTGGACTAAGGCCTGGATGACTTCTCTGAAAGAAGATGAATCTGGGCCAAATCACACTCTTTCTTTACACAACTTGCTTCACAACTTATTATTGTTTCACGTATTCTTACCATTGGTTCGCCACCCCTGTGCACCTTCTGCACATGCGCCCGGCCTTCCGTGTATGCGCTTTGCTCTTGTGCATGCCTTCCACGCATGTGCCCGGCCTTCTGTGCATGCACTTTGTTTCCAGGCACACTTTCCACGCATGCCCCCAGCTGAAAATGTGGCTAAATAGGATGGCATTACACGGTGGGAGGGGGGGCAGGCCCACCGGGGCAGGAGGCGGGTCCACCTGCAGTGGCCGCTACCAATTTGCCCAAACTGGTCCGAACCAACTGAATACCACCTCTGATTGTGAGGAAAAGATAAGAAATGGTTGTCCCAAAGGTGCTTTTTCAAGAGGCAGTTGGACTTAGTGTTGTTGTTGTTGTTGTTTTTAAAATAACCTTTGGGACATCCATGACCTGGATGACTGAGAATCTCCAGGATGTAAATCTAAAAACATAAATAAATAGGATGGCATGGTCATTAAGGGGAAGATAGGCTTATTCACTCTGTTGTGCTGTCTACTTACAAATAGTTTTATGTCTTATGAATCAATATTCTCAACTTCGGCAGCTTTCAGATGGGTGGACTTCAACCTCTTTAAACATGCCCCACTTAAAGTTGCCGAGGTTGACAAATATCTGTTGACAGTCAAAGTTTTTTTATATCTTACCTTGAACCCACAAACCCAAATAGAAAAAGGAAGGAACTTACGGCTATAAAGATAATAAACAAAATGAAATGGTTCTAATTTGGAAAATCACATATTGCATTCAGCAGCTGATTGAATCCATGTTTGTGAAATATTAAAATACTCATTTCAAGTTAGGGAAAGAGAGACTAGATCACATTTTAAAGAGTTTAACCGACTGATGTATGATAATAAGAACTCTATGCAAATAGGGGAAAAACAGACAAAAAAAATCCAATAAGAACTCCATTGCAAATAGGGAAAAATAGACAAAATCAACAACAAAGAGAATCTAATTTAGATTCTTTCTTATTCTATTATTTACTTACTTTTCAATCATCATCATCATCATCATCTTGCTTTAGAATTTACCATCCCATCATCCTGCTTTCTTATTCTTTTGTATATGTAAATAAATTGTAAACTGCCATGTATTTTTTTATTTTTTATGAATAGAGTGGAGTGGAATGGAATGGAATGGAATAGAATAGAATAGAATAGAATAACAGAGCTGGAAGGGGCTTTGGAGGTCTTCTAGTCCAACCCCTGCTTAATTCAGGGTAGAATACTGGCTGGATGCCCTTCACAGATTCACAATATTTATTTTCTCTTTGTGACCTGTGAAAGAAACATCTGCCACTACTTAGGATTGAACTCTCAACCTTCTGAATGGGAGATGAGTGTCTTCACCACTAGGCCACCACTCCACTCAATTTAGTTGCCGTGTAATAAACAATAATATACCCCTGAACAAAATTGGCTTTTTGGCTTCCGATATAGGTAATTGTTCCTTTCATTTGTGGCAGATGTACAGAAATGTTTCAACAGAAAGATGAAAGATTGTACCACATTCACAAGAGACTGGAAATAAACAGTTAAAATAGTTGCCCTTCTGTGCTGTGATCAAGACAAGCTGTTAGTTGAAACAGAGGAGAACTGAAAATAACTCCAAAGAACTGTATTTATTATTGATGTCAATTATTTTCCCCACTGTTAGCTAGTAATTTATTGTTTTTCAAGCAATCTTTTCGTCTATTATGTGTCAGTTTGCCACATTCTCCTCTGGCTTATACTCTCGACATAAAACCACACTTAAAGTGAATAGGCTAAAAATAATTATTAATTGCAGTGGTGCAACTGTAGTGGTGTAGAGTTCAATATCGGGAGAGAGAAAAAAACATACCACCATTAAGCTTTTCTTTCTTTATAAGGCAGTGATCTGGATAATTGATGTTATTATACCGTTAAAAGAAAGGCAATGTTTAAATAAGAGTGACTGTTCTCTCAAATCACAGGCAGATTTACAACTCCGTCCAAAAAGAAATGGTGCAGCAATATATTTATTTGCTGAAAGGATGTTTATGTAAAATAGGAAGTTCTTTTTTAAAAAGAAAAGAAAAGAAATGCAGTTCAGAGGGCAGTGAAAGCAAGATATTCCCATTCGCTCCTGGTTTGTTTGTTTGTTTTTTTGTGCTGCAGAATTGGCATAAGATCAACTGAGCATCAGGTGAGACAATCATTCCTTAATTTAATATAGTCATACTCCAGAGCCTTATGAGGCTATTGTTACCCATGATAGATTCTCCAAATGGCTTCTGTAGAAAGTATACAGTGAGAATGTCTTATAATTAAGCCCTGATTGGTGTTTTCAAGATAGATAAGCTTAATTAAACATATACGGATGATCTCTGTGGAGAACTCTGTGGAGTTTGATGCAGCCAGAGGTACATTACAAAAGCCGAGCTATATAAGTGCTCGGAAACAAATTGTGACGTTTTTAAAGGCATGAATCCATTGTAAATAAATATTAATGGGTAATACTTATTAAATACAATTTTCTGAATGTAGCCCACATAAAGCTAGATAATATAAATGATATGGGTTTTTTTCCCCCAGTATATGAAAGTAGAGATGGGCTCTTATGCTATAATGAACTATATACAACTAGATTGTTTATTAGTCTTGATCAGAGGTGGTATTCAGAAGGTTCTGACCAGTTCTGGAGAACCGGTAGTGGAAATTTTGAGTAGTTCAGAGAACTGGTAAATACGACCTCTGACTGGCCCCACCCCCATCTATTATCTGCCTCTCGAGTCCCAGCTGATTGGGAGGAAATGGAATTTTGTAGTAACCTTCCCCTGGAGTAGAGAGGGAATGGAGATTTTACAGTATCCTTCCCTTGCCATGCCCACCAAGCCATGCACACCAAGCCATGGCCACAGAACCAGTAGTAAAAAAAATTGAATCCCACCACTGCTCTGGATAAAGTGACTACAAAAATAGTCTCTTGGTTATTTGCAAATCTGTGGGAGGGAAAGGTAAAAAAAAAAAAGGTAGTTATGACCATAATATCAATGCCACAGCCTATTTTTAGATGTGTCACAATAAAAAAAAAAGATGTTTTGATTGAATGTTTAAGTCCACCATTTTTCCTTTTTATCTTCCTTTATTTTTTTAGTCCTGCTTAATAATTTAACTACTACTTCTTCTTCTTCTTCTTCTTCTTCTTCTTCTTCTTCTTCTTCTTCTTCTTCTTCTTCTTCTTCTTCTTCTTCTTCTTCTTCTTCTTCTTCTTCTTCTTCTTCTTCTTCTTATTATTATTATTATTATTATTATTATTATTATTATTATTATTATTATTATTATTATTATTTTTCTGGCTCTCTGATGCCTAAGGTATCACATTTTAAAGAATTGTAAGTTTTCGTATCCAGTATATTAGTTTACAGGATTAACTATAGAGCACTAAGGTACATAATTGTTACCTTGGTAACAACAGTTAAACGTTGATGAGTAAGCTGATAATAGCAAACTTCTTTTTTAAAGTAACTCTTAAAAATCTTTAAAGAGTTTTAATCTCTTAATATTTCCAGGGCATCCTAATCAACACAAATAGAAATTGTATTCCCACCTAACATATAACAGATGGGTCCAAGTAGATGTTCATTCCAACTTCTGATCTTTTGGTCTTATTTCCAATAGCTTTTTTGAATGGTAATGTTCATACTTAACCTTAGCAATGAAATAAACATTCAAGTGAATTTACCAAATTTCCTCTTATGACACTTTTAGTGACAATATTTTGTTATAAATGTTTTTTGTACAGGTTTGCTGGGTTAACATTGATGGAATTAATCTTGTGTTATTCTTCTGTTTGAATGGAAATTGAGTTCTACCTGGTCCACATAGCAATAGCAATAGCACTTAGATTTATATATCACTTTACGGTGCTTTACAGCTCTCTCTAAGCAGTTTACAGAGTCAGCATATTGGCCCCAACAGTTTGGGTCTCCATTTTACCCATCTCGGAAGGATGGAAGGCTGGGTCAACCTTGAGCTTGGTGAGATTTGAACTGCCAAATTGCAGGCAGCTTGCAATCAGCAGAAGTAGCCTTCAGTACTGCACTCTAACCACTGCTCCACTGAGGCTCATAATAGTAATATAGTAAATAGTAATATATACTGCTCAAAAAAATAAAGGGAACACAAGCAGAAGACATCCGAGATCTGAATGAATGAAATAGCCTTATTAAATACTTTGTTCTTTACATACAGTAGTTTATACACTGCTCAAACAACTAAAGGGAACACAAAACTACTGTATGTAAGGAACAAAGTATTTAATAAGGCTATTTCATTCATTCAGATCTCGGATGTCTTCTGCTTGTGTTCCCTTTATTTTTTTGAGCAGTGTATATTCTTCAGAGAATAAAGTACTCTCTGGCCTGCATAGAATAATGTTTCTTTGGTGTACATGGTTACAGATTCTTTATACAGTGTGCTTAGAATTGGATCAAATTCCCATCCTCCTCAGGTCCTCCTCAGTTAGATGAGTAAATTTAAAAATCTTCCTGATGGTAAGGTCATATCATTATTGTTGAGAAATTCATCACTGATTAGTCATTGCTGTATTCTGGAATATAACATTCCAAAAACTGTTATATTCTGGAATATAACATTTTACTCTTAAATCTTCTTATTTAGCCACAAGCCGCATTATAGTATTTGAAATGTACAGATTTTGATCCTATAATTAGGCTGAGCCTCAGAAATTGTCGTAAGTAGTACTTTAAGCACATTCTTTTCTGATCAAGCACATTCAGTGTATGTGAGATTTCATCTAGTATTTTTATCCTTTTTACTGCTTTGAAATTTCAGTCTTTATTTGATTTATACTGTATGTTGCATTTTTGTTTAGACTGCTGACTTGCTGCTGATTTGAGATATTTGCTATGATTTCCTTTTTAAAATATAATTAACAACAGGCTGATTTGAACATACTGTATATAACTTCTGAAACGACTTCCTCTAAATTTTCCTTTCTACAGTATAGGGGCAATCTGAGAACATTTCAATCTGTTTCTTGGCCCTACTGTGCACATGAACATGCTTTGGGAAACATCATTTGCTTTTAATTTTATAGATTGCATATTACTTCATATTACCGATAAATATTTAGGAATATTTATCATATTTATATCCATCACTGAAGGTTTTTAAGAAGAGACAGGACAGCCTTTAGTCTGGAATGGTATAACTTCTGCTTAAGCAGTGGTGGTATTCAGCCGGTTCTATCCATTTTGGGTGAACCGGTAATGGCAGCTGTGGAAGGCTCTGCCCACCCGCCCGGATGTCATCATGTCCCATTTTTGACGCTCTGCACATACGCAGAAGGTCCTGTGCATGTGCGGAGGTGGCGCATGTGCTCACATTTGCAAACCGGTAGTGGAGATAAGTGAATACCATCCCTGGGTTGGACTAGAACAGTGATGGCTAACCTTTTTGCCATCGCGTGCCAGGAGGATGGGGTGGGGGACGTTCGTGCGCGTGCATGCCCACACCCATAATTCTATGCACCCTGCCCTGCGCATGTGCGCACGACCCGCTCTCCCCTCCCACTCCTGGCACGCGATGGCCCGGTAGGCCCGTTTTTCTTTCTCACCTGGCTCCAGATCCTCTCTATGCATCTGGGGAGGGTGAAAACAGCCTTCCCCACCCCCTCGGAGGCCCTCCAGAGGCCCAAAATGGCCCATTTCCCAACTTCTGGTTGGACAAGAAATAATGTTTTTTGCTGTCCCCAGCCTCCAGAGACTCCTAGAGAGCCAGGTGAGAAAGAAAAATGGGCCTTCCCCACACCCCAGGCCCCACACCCCACACCCCAGGCCCTCCAGAGGCAGGAAACAGGCTGTTTCCTTACTTCTGGTGGGCCCAGAAGGCCCGAAAATCAGCTGGCTGGTGCGCATGTGCCTGCCGGAGCTGAGCTGGTATGCCCACTGATATGGCTATGCATGCCACCTGTGGCACGCATGCCATAGGTTCGCCATCACAGGACTAGAAGATCTGTAAGTTTCCTTCCAACTCTGTTATCCTATATTTTGTATTTATTTTTTCACTAGTGTTACTTTACCCAAGGTAGACATTTTAAATATAACCTCTACTTTATCTTGCTTCAGTCTTACAGAGTCCTGACTTTGGCAAGTTT